>NC_134487.1:103899596-104137096 GCF_040206685.1 Ascaphus truei | reverse complement strand
GTTCTCTGGGCAGACGAGTCAAAGGTAGAACTTTTTGGCCTCCAATGAGAAACGTTATGTTTGGCGAAAACTAAACACTACGTTCAAATAGAAGAACCTCATCCCAACCATCAAGCATGGTGGTGGGAGTGTGATGGTTTGGGGCTGCTTTGCTGCCTCGGGACCTGGCCGGCTTGCCATCATTAACACAACCATGAATTCTGCATTGTATCCGAAGATTATAGAGGAGAATGACGACAGGCCATCTGTCTGTGAGCTGAAGCTGAACCGAAAAGGGTCATAAAGCAAGACAGTGATTCTAAACATACAAACAGTTCTACAAAAGAATAACCGCAGATGAAGAAATCCCACGTTTTAGAATGACCTAGTTAAAGTCCGGACTTAAATCCCAACGAAATGTTGTGGCAGGACCTGAAGCGAGCTGTCCATGCAAGGAAGCCCTCAAATGTCACTGAGTAGAAGCAGTTCTGTAAGGAGGAATAGGACAAAATTCCAAAAAAAAAAACCGATGTGAGAAACTGACCAACAGTTAAAGGCAACGGTTAGTTGAAGTCTGTGAAGCTCAAGGGGGTGTATAAATATTTGACAAAGATCGCATAAGGGAGTATAAAAAAAAACTGAAGGAGGGGTCAGTCCAAACTTTTTTCTTTCATAAACCTTGAGCATCCTGCGTACCATATTTTTGTTAGTTCCTTTCCAGACATAATGCACAAAATATATTTATTGACCATAAGCGAAATAATTTACTTTGAAAAGAGAACTGCGAGGGTTACATCTATTTGCCGTGTAATAATCCATGAGAAACGCATGTTTTTCCCTTTAAAGTAATTACGAGTTGATCATTAATGAAAAAGTAACATAACTATTGCAGTGCCCCAGGACAGTAGAGCTCTCCGCCTTCGGGGCAGATCAACCCACAGGCTCTAAATGAAAAAATATTCATTTTGTTACTTTAATGGTGATTGAATCTTTCGGATCGCTAATCACAGTGTCTTAATTCTAGTTTTCTGAAAAATAGATATTAAACAGATTTTGTCAGGAACGCTAAAACCAGGGTCTAGGACAGTGAGCCGCGGCCGTTTGGCGCCGCGGCCGTTTGGCGGCAGGGCTGTTTGGCGCCAGGGCAGTTAGCCACTGCAGATGACCCAGCGACTCTGGGGAATTGCAGGCAATTTTGAATAATGCAAATAACTGCAACCTAGTACCTTAACACTTAACCCTAATCCTAACCTTACCCCTAACCCTACAAAACCTAATCGCTATCCCATAACCCTTATATTCCTAACCTTAAAGTAACACTGTGTGCTCATTTGCATGTCATTTCCCAGAATCCTTAGCTGCAATGGAAGCATTGTATGTTAGGAGATACAGGCACCCGCTCTCAACTTTTAGGACCTTTCTTAGAACACACCCCTTTAACGAAGCATATGGGTGTCTCCGCTGGCTGACACTATACATCTCATGCCCTGACCGTGGCCCCTTGCAGACACACTTACCATAATATTATGTCACGTGTATTGTAAAGCACTATGTACCTGGATGGCGCTATATAAATAAAGATATCCATACTATACAGTGAAAAGCAGGGTTGCAGACCTGTCTGAGACATGTTAATGTGCTCACAAGGGATATTTTTATATAACCCACAATCCTAACCCCTAACCATAATATTCCTGAACTTAACCCATAACCCTAAAAAGCCTAAATCCTGCCGCAAAATGGCCGGCAGTGAAAAGGGCATGGCGAGTTGTCCTGTACCTGTAAAACCATGCCTTTTAGCTACTTATGTCTTTGTTTAACTAATGATGGCACTTCAAATACTTTGTAAACAAAACAGAGAACTCTCAAACTCTTACAATATCTATAGTTAGTCCAAATAAAAAAAGGTATCCCCTAATACTGAAGTACTTCTTAAACAAAATGGCAAAACTGCCAGCAAAGTTAATGACTACATAATGTCTTTTAGTGATCAGTTAATTTGTCAAACATTGTTTTTATGTGACGGCGTAAATCAGCTGAATTTAACCTATTTAACTTGCCACGGTCCTTGGCTCCCTTTCCCTTATCTTTGGTTCCCTTTTCACCCTGGCTTGGGCTGCCCCTTTAAGAGCCATCTGTTTTCTTTTCTCCGCCCCGTTAGGATATTGGGTTCCGTCTCGATGGCCTCTGCACAATTCTACAGCAGGAAGTCCTGATACAGGAGGATGTGGAGCTGATTGAACTGCTTGACCCGGGGATCCTGTCTGCTGGTCAGACCCAGAAGCTGCAGAATGGACACCTTCCAACGCTGCGCTCCATAGCAACGCCTAATATTTGGTACGACCCAGCAAATGGCTTATTTACAAGGGCTGCTTTTCAGGGAGCACTGAAATGTTGTCTTCTCTGAACTTGTTCATTGAGGAAATAAGGCCTAGCTGTCAGTGGGGCCAGCAAAGCAATGCGTGGCTGGCCCCTCGGGTAGTGAAAGGGTTAAAGGAGCAAATGCAGGCACTTTTTTTTTAAAACATAAGGTTGAAGCAGGGGGTCTCCGATGCCGAACCCTGTTGATTTCAGCTCCGGGGACCCCCTGCTTCCAGAGATACTTACCTCCGTAGGGGGTGCCGCTATCTCCTGCAAGTTTAAAACTTCTGCATCACGTGAGCCAATAAGAAGCCCCACCGGATGACGTCACGACTTCCTATTGGCTAGCAGACGTGGGCACTTTGAACAGCCCCCAGTAAGCGTGATCCCTGCTACTGGTGCCCCCTACCAAGGTAAGTATGTCCGAAAGCAGGCTGTCACCGGAGCTGAAATTAACGGGGTTCAGCTTCGGAGACCCCCTGCTTCAATACAATGTTGGGGGGGAACCGCTAAAGAAATTGCGCACTTGGTTTGCCCCTTTAAATGCCATTACAACAGTAGCACATCCCCACCAACATCTGCACTTTAAAGGGGCCGTACCGCCCAGGACCAAAGTCTACGAGTGGAACCTGTAAGTGTTTGTAAACTGTCCTTTTAAATTTGGTTTGTAAACATGTGCAGCTGAGACTTGGGAGCGGAGAGGGGGATTGATCTCCTCTGGCTGCTCCGTTTTTGTGTGTGTTTATTGGGCATGGTTGGTAAAGGTAATTGAAACACTTGATTTGACATTGCCCTTAAGCAAAATGTGTGCTCGTCTTCCGAAGAAACAGAGAAGCAGCCCAATCATTGCTCTACGCATGGTTACATTTGTTAAGGAAGCCAATGACATTGTTGAGTTCTTTACCTTGGATTGCACCTTTGTTAGACACAGAATCGCAGTTGGTGAGGGATATATTGTGCGAGAGTGCACCAGACTTTTATGGACTCCGGTTTCCTACTTGAATGAACCACCTGTGCAGTTAATCTGGAAGTGCACCTTCCCGCCTTTGCTTTCTTTTACAGCCCACACTGTGTTTCTCTGATGGATTTGGCACCTGTCTGCAGTCCTTCAGTGTCTAAATCAAATAACTTACTGGTGAATAGTCCGAGTTATGCACCAGTTTCCTGGCTGGAAATCAGGGGGAAATCACACACAATCAGCAGAAAATATACAGATTAAAGCCGTGGGAATCTTTCCTTGGATACGTTTAGTGCAGTTTATTTTCTCTATTTTTCCACCTTGATAGTTTGATAAATAATCCCCAATATATCTTCGTTTAGCTCATGTCCCTGCTGCTTGTGAATTACATTATCCTGGCTGTAGGCCTTTGTATGAAGGCATTCATATGCAGGTCCATATTTACCAAGTGGTGTTATGCCATAGAACCCCTGCACCCCATTCACTTTGAATGGCCCATAAGGGGTCTTCAGGCGCCAGACGTTGGCTTGTGGTATGTGCACTGCTTCGTCAATATGGGTGCAAGTCTCTAGTTGCAAATCTTATCTCTGTATTTGTATGCGTGTGTATCACACACACACAAACACACACACACACACAAACACTTAATTGCACAAAATAAAAATCTTGTGCTTGGTAAGTAGCGATAAGAAAAAGACATTGATATTTGGGAATGTTCTCCTAGGAAGCCACTCGTGATATACCACAATAGAATAGCAGGTAACAAAAGTAGATGCTTGACTATTATTATATGAAGGCATTGATGAGGAGCGTTCATTGATTAACTCTACTCATCCTTAAAAGTGCGTAGCCAGACAAAAAGAACGTTTTGCTTACATGTTATAGAACGGGTTCCCTGAACTAATGTAACCATGCTAATAGAAAATATTTCAAATAATGTTTTGTTCTGTGGAAATTATTTACAAATTCCATGTCTTATTTTCTGTTCTGGTTTGTTGACCCAGCCAGGGATCCAATAAAAAATATGGAGAACATGGACTACACAAGTACTCACCGAACACATACCGACACCGGACAACATTTGTATTTATAACACTTATTTACACAATTGTCCCCACCAAAATAAAGTACAGATTTGTAGTAGGCATGTCAAGCGCTTTATATAAATGAAGTTCATATTCTGTGTAAAAAATAAATAAAACCGTCAGTGCTACTTTTAACCTTTTGCAGCATCGCAGGCCCCTCTCACAGCGGAAGGGTTAAAGGCCATTCTTGTGTCCTGAGTGACCCTCTTCCCTTTCCTCTCTCAGGGACACGTCCGTGCTGTTTGCCTTTGTCAGTGCTTCGCTTGCGCTGCAGTCATGGCACATCTCTTCCTCGCTGATCTGGGGGCTGAGCCTTCTCCTGCTGGCCGCTTACGTCGCCCTGCGAGCTCGCAGCACGTGGCGCACAGCCACACTGCAGGTCACCCTGCGAAAATACTGCGGCCAGCTGGAAGGGACGGTGACGACCAGCCGAGCGTTCACCAACCTTGTGAGAAAAGCTCTGCGCCTGATTCAAGAGACCGAAGTCATTTCCCGGGGATTCACCCTGTAAGTGTTTCTGTTTCAGATCTATAAACGCCTTCCATGCCAGCAACACATTATAAAGCAAAAAGGCTAATCCTTTCTGAGGTATAACTGCATAATGGAATCTGGGCAGGAGGCCACTGCTGGCGTTCAAGTGAGTGCTGTAGTCATTGCATGGTGCAGTTCAGGGAATCGTGCACTCTCTTGAATGTACTTAGCACTCTGGTTAGGTTTTTTGCAGATCCTCCTTGGAAAGGATTTGATATGCGTTTAGTCCAGGGATTGCGAAAACATGACTACTTGTAAGGAAAGGCTGTGGCCATGTTTTTTACACTACAGCAGGTTAAGGATCTGGGTAATCATTAAATGTTAAAGGCAGATTCACAACAAATGGCGTTATATGTAGATTAGTATCCCAGTCCGCACCTTGGGACATTCACAAAAGTAAGGAGCTTGTGACTGCTTTATTAATGTGGTCTCCTGGGATTTTGGGAATCCCACACGAGGCCTCTAAGTGGGTCAATGGGAACTAGGTCTTATGTGACAATGACATACTGCCTGCTTACATTTAGCCATACACAGTCTTAGCAAGCTTCCAAAACCCAAAACCCCCTATATATAGGTATATGTGCGGTGTGTGTGTGTGTATATATAGATATATAGATCTATATAGATACATCTATGTGTGTGTGTCAATTTATTTATTTATAAAGTATTTTACCAGGAAGTAATACATTGAGAGTTACCTCTCGTTTTCAAGTATGTCCTGGGCACAGAGTTAAGACAAATAATACATGGTTACAAATACAGTTACATAATGAGCAGGGTATACATTATATACAAGACATTGCATGCACAGTTAGAGAAAATATATATTATGGGCGTATGAAACCGTTACAGACCAGATTAAAATGTGTGACAGCCTTAGATTTGAAAGAACTTAAACTGGTGGTGGATGTGAGAGTCTCTGGTAGGTTGTTCCAGTTTTGGGGTGCACGGTAAGAGAAGGAGGCGCGGCCGGATACTTTGTTAAGCCTTGGGACCATGAACAGTCTTTTGGAGTCTGATCTCAGGTGATAGGTGCTGCATGTGGTAGGGGTGAAGTGCTACTGGGATAGTGACCTAATCTATACAACAAATAAAATTACTCATTATTTAGTACATTGCTATGTATTTTAGCTATATTCTTTCTTCATACGTACAGGTCATTTAGTTCATTCTTTGTGCTGCACGGATTGAACTAAATGAGGCATACTTATGAAAGAATATAGATAGAATACATAGTAATGTACTAAATAATGACAGTAGTCCTATTTTGATGTAGCACTGAGGCTTTCCTTTCTTGTGTAACATGCTGCCTGCCTTCTTTTGTAGGCGAGTGATGCCGTCTTACTACTAAGCATCAATCCTTAAGTAATCGTGAAAAAGTACAGGTTCTCTTAGAAAGTATATTGGGAGAGGCACCGAGGTGAAAGAATTCCGCTACATGATGGTTTCTATAGCATTTCTTTCATCAATTCCAGTGTGTTGTATAAGTTTTCGGGTGAAGATAATGTCAGATCTAACTGGGGCAGGTGCTGCTAAATATCCTTAAATACACTCACTGTTTTGGTTAGGGAATTGCTTAGATCGAAGCCTTAAAGGAGGAGAACGTTATCAAGCAGTCTCTATAAGACAAACAATGGCGGTTCAAACAAAAAATGTGGGTTCATTAATCGATCTTCAAAATAGAAACATTCTAGAGGATCTCACAATCAAATATGTGAGGGGGAAAGAAAATGTAAAACCAATTTGTTTTATAGTGCCGTGTTGTACTTATGGGTGATCCCAAATATCCTGACATTGATTGGAGCCATGCGATTAGCAGTATCGCTAAAGGATAAATGAGCTGGGCACAACAGGCTTTCTTTAAAATACTTCTTTTATTGTGCCATTAACCTGGTGTTTCGGCTGCTCACAGGCAGCCTTTCTCAAGCTAGTAGCAGTACTAGTAGGAGGCTGCCTGTGAGTAACCCAAACGTTGGTTTATGGGACAATAAAATAAGTATTTTAAAGAAAGTCCGTTATGCCCATCTCTTTTATCTACAGAACCTTCTTGGACCCTTGCAGGGGCCCCCCTAGGATTAGCGCTCCAGCCAGATAAGTTATTGGATAAGTTACTGTATATTTTTCGAATTGGAGTGCGCAAGATTTCTTCTATTTTTGTATACCAGTATAGATGAAGGAAACATAACAATATAAATAATAACAAGTACAATTGAACCAACTAGGAAGGGGGCAGTACTGTACCTATAAATAACTAATAATGAATAGGTACTAAAATTCAAGTGATGAAATGTGGGGGACATGTTGATCATATATGGTCTATTTCAAAATAATTTATCAAAAAAGTATTATATATCAACAAAGCATCTTTATTTTATAAAGGCAGAATGTATACAATTAAGGAAAATTCTGCCAGGAATACATTGGGATGACATAATATATCATAAGATAAATGGACAGTCTTTAAATTCTCGTTGGATTAGTACAAATCCGCATTTGGTAATCCATGTAAAAGACACAAATCAAAACCAACATGGCTAAAATATACGGGTAAGGGAAGACATTGAAAGAGAAAAGGGGGGCATTTGGATTGTTGAAGTAAGAAAAACCCCTTTCATAGTGACATGGGCAAGGAGAATGGTGATAATAAAAACAGAAATATGAAACAATTTGCCTCTATATAGCAAAGAGGAGCCACTGAAAAAAATATGACAGCAAATGGAAGCTACGACCTTAACATTAACTTTTGGCTAACAGAAATGTTGATTCAACTTGAACAAATGGAAGGTATAAAAAAAAGTCCTTGGCCCTGAATTAATATACCAAGGGATCTCTCTCGATGAGCTCAGTTCAGTCCTAGGCATATTATATTTGATATTCAAGGGCTCCATTTCCACAGACTCAGTACCACAAGATTGGGGTAAAGAAGATGTGGCGCCTATATTTAAAAAGGGCGCAAGATCACCACCGGGGAATTACAGAACTAAAAGACACATTTTGCTGTTGAGGAAAAGAAAGTGTATTGTACATTCACTGTTCTTACTGCTGTGGCTGCTGACTTGATTCTGTCACTTCACAGGCCGGCGGTCATTCTTCTATTGCTATATTATATATATTAATTATTTATTTAATGAAGGACTCTCTACATTTTAATCTCACTTAATTCATTTGCCTAGGAAATTATATATTGTAAAGTCGTTCCATGACCTGTGTTTTTGAATCCACAGCTTGGCAAGCTCACACAATACATAGCAATATCAAGCCTTCTAGTTTCGGAGGGAGTGCTATTGGCATGTGACCCAAAATTCACCAACCCAAATCCCTTTAGATCTCTAACTTTCTTACACTTGCTGAAAAGCCTGCAATACAAATGCAATGAATAATTTCTCATCTTTTCATTAGACCAGCTGCATAAAGCCTGCAATGTAATACCATGTAACCATTTTATGTTTCAAAAGAGGTGATCTTCTGTTACAAATTTTGGCCAAAACATAAGCATTCCTTTTTTGGTTTAACCTCCTCAACCACTTACAAGGGATCCACTATTTGTGAGGCAGTATCTATCCATCTATCTATCTATCTGGGGAGGTTCACCTCATGAGTCACGGTATATATTTGTCAGTATAGCACCCACCCATTCGAGGTCTTATCAATTTCCCATATTGGACTTTTTTTGATACCCACCCTGCTAACCCTAAAGTGAATAATGCATTATCAGAAACCACTGAACGCGAGAACAGTGTCCAGTGGTCATTGAACAGTTTAGTTTATCAGAAGCACTGGGTCAAGCCTTATACATGGAGGTTTTGGACCTTCAATGGGATATCTTTGGAAATATAGGAAAATAGATTGAGTTCTTTGGCAGGGTAACGGCGACATTGGTGCAGGGAGAATGAGAAAAGCTGAAAGATGCTATATAGAAATGAACTGGCACCTTTTCCATACAAGTGAGCAGAAGAGATTTTCATTTACAAAATGTTGCAAGGTTTAAATACAAACACGTTGATTTATTAATGCTGTTAAATCTAGGAATCGATTAATTTGTTTAGTGATCATGTGATTCAGCAGGTTTTCCGTTGGTTGTCCGTTGCAAAACTGTGGGATATGAGTCAGGACTAAGTCATGTATTCTCATGTTGTAGCATGCAAATAGTTTCACAATTCTGAGCAAAAACATCACCAGCAGTCATACGTGAACTAGTCAAAAATAGTACAAACAATGCTCTGCTTGTGCTGAGACAAATCACATGACACAGGGATTACATAGGGTACTTGTATAGTACAGTATATGGGTACATTTTTATTTAGACCGATTAAAATATATGTTCGACGTGCTTTCAAGTGTTTCATATGTTTCATCCAATAATAAGACTGCAAGTCCCTGACCACTAGGGGTCCATGAGGACTTTAGTGGGGTTACCCAAAACCCCTCAAATGAAATGAAAGCAGCTCTCCCAACTGGAACCGTGTGCCTTGTTTACCCCGTTCAGCAGATCAGTGTTGAACGTTGGGGTGTGACATGCTGTTGGCCCGTTAGTTTTGATGGATATGTAATTTTTACTAATTACTATTTTGAATAGTAAGATCCACCACATGATAATTAAGACTGAAATGATGATGAAAAGGAAACATTTCAGACCTTCTGCAACCCCCATATTACACCCATGTGCGCCCTTCATTTTGCACAAAGAATATTTGGAGGGGGGTCAAAAAAAATATTTTAGCAATATGAATGTAATAGATGCAAGTGTGAGATAGAGGTTTCGTATAGTGACAGCAAAGTAACTGGATCTTATAGAAGCAAAGTGTTAGCCTGCAGCGCTCTTACTTCGGACCTTATATAGAACCATAGTGTTGGCCTGCAGCGCTCTTACTGCTGTAACTGCATGATCTGTTTTAACACTGTGTTATATGTGGTGAGACTGGTATTAGACATCTGTACAGATGTATCACATTTTACGTTTCAAGTTTGCTTGACAGGGTCAGTGCCGCTTGCCCGTATAAAGCTGGACAGCATGCCAGTCCGCACCTCCTCGGGTTACGCAAAGCCGTCTACAGAACCGTCAGAACCAACTTCAGAGTTTCAAGGCTTGCCACACTGTATATGCTAAAACAATATCCTTTTTTTGATATATAGTGTTTCTATACTGAAGATGGTATCAGGTTGGCCAGCCTGGCCTGTCAAACTCATGCATGTTATAAAATTGGGCTGCATATGGGTAGAGGTGGGGGCAGCAGCAAGAAGTAGGTGGTGATGCCACTTTATGTATCCGTGGTCAGATCTGACCAGTTATAGAAGTCACATCTCCAAAAGGGCACATGCAGGATGGAGTTGTTGGAAGACAACTACTAATGGGACAGCGTTTGTGTGAGAAGACATGAAAAAAGAAACTCAACAAGGAATATATGTGAGATTTGGGCACTCTACAGTAGAAATAATGTTGCAGTGTATAGAAGGGTAGAATAAAAAAAGATTGCCTGAACAAGGGGTCATGTACTGCTGCAGGAGAGATCGATTCTATGGATACATAGAACAAGATCCCAATGTGCATAGCAGTGGGCAGACCATAAAGGATTGTAAAGTAGGACGGAGTAGATGGTGGGGGGGCGGGGTGAATGGACGGAGTAGGTGGGGGTGAATGGACGGAGTAGGTGGGGGGGAAATGGACGGAGTAGGTGGGGGGGTATGGACAGAGTAGGTGGGGGGGGATGGACAGTAGGTGGGGGGGGGAATAGACAAAGTAGGTGGAGGGGGGATATGGACGGAGTAGGTGAGGGGGGATATAAACGGAGTAGGTGAGGGGGGGATATGGACGGAGTAGGTGAGGGGGGAGATATGGACGGAGTAGGTGAGGGGGGGATATGGACGGAGTAGGTGAGGGGGGGATATGGACGGAGTAGGTGAGGGGGGGATATGAACGGAGTAGGTGAGGGGGGGATATGAACGGAGTAGGTGAGGGGGGGATATGGACGGAGTAGGTGAGGGGGGATATGGACGGAGTAGGTGAGGGGGGGATATGGACGGAGTAGGTGGGGGGATATGGACGGAGTAGATGGGTGGGGGGGAAATTGATGGAGTAGGTGGGCCTCAATTTGTATGTTTCTTGATTAGCAGTTGGCTGGCTCTACAATGCAGACCAATTAGATAATTTAGCACATGCTTTGGAAATGGCTGCTTGTTTAGAGTTGAACACATATAACACTGCACAGCTGTCAGGTGCCTGTCCTACATTTACATATCAAAGCTCTGTCTCAGCTGGCGAGCTGAGCAACATCACAGTTTTCATACACACCCTGTCAAACAGCACATATGCAAACATGGGCTCAGTTGGGCGACACATGAATTTGGGAGAGGGAAGCATTAAATGCAGGAGGTCAAGCTGCCCGGTTAACAGCTGAGACCTTAGCCTGTACTCGACTGCAGCCACATTTCTTCAGGATCTTTAATAGTTGCTGTCCAGTTCACATAGTATTTTTGGAAAAACCATGTGTTGTGTTATACGACATAACTTGCCTTGTGTGTTTTGGCTTAAATATTTTATTTGAAATGCCCAAAGCATTCTCCATACCCATCTGCAGCAGCCACTATTGTACAACTCCCTTATCCGTCCCTCTGAAGTCTGGAAGGTTAACATATTGATTACACTTTTAATTTCTAGAGCTTGTCTCCATTTGTTTTCATGTGTGTTTAGCAGGTGACTCAGGGGTTTGAGTGCATTGTTGAGACTGCCAGTTATGCTCTGACAAGTAATCTATAGATGCCTATCTCGCTCTGCTTCAGTATTGTGGTTATTAAAGCAGAGCCCGTATTGCCACTGTACATGTTTTCTGACACCTATGGGGTGGGGGTCTCCACATGATACAGGTCAACTTTTTATTTGGTTCTCCCCAAAAAGAACAATTTTCTATTTCTATCGCACTTCACACTAAAAAAAGCGAAACTGCTCTAAAAATAATGTAGCCACAACAAATGCAGGTATTTTCTACAGCGTCGTTTTAAATAGAGGAACGTATTTACTTCTGCTTTGCTGTTGCAGTGCGGGTTTTTTTTGTTTGTTTTTTGCGGGCACAAGGATCATTTTACGGCTGCCACCCGAATTCGGGGTTCTCTTGCTTGGGCGCAGACCCTCTTCCTAGACTGTAACTGTTCTTTTCCTTAACTCAAACTAAACTTATCCTCTAAACTCTGAGATAGACAACGCGACCAACTACATCTGCGTGGTCCCTCTGAAAGACTTGGGCCTGGGATTAAGTGAGGAGCAGGTGGATGAGGAGGAGGCTCACAATTTGACAGATGGCTTCAGCCTCCCTGCTTTGAAGGTAAGCAGGTCTCTGTCTATTACCCTGGGCACCTGCATGCTCTGTCCTTAGCATTTCTTTGGCTCTGTATTCTCTATCTAATTTGCATTCGCACAACTGGTAGATTTGTAACTATACTTGACCTAATGTATGAATTTGCAGTCATGCGTTGGGCCGTGCTTAAAGTGCTGGCGACGGCGATGCGGCCGGTGACGTCACCCGTTGCCACCAGCGAAAGCTATAATTTGTTTTTTAGCGACTGTCGCCAGTGACGTCACTAAAGGGGGCCGGCCGCGCAATTTGATTGGTTTAGAGACAGTCACATGTGGCGACTGTCTCTAAAAAAAAATCAAATTTAGGAGGCTTCCAAATTTTCCGTCGCACTTACCATGAAGCGCTTGCAACGGAGTCAATTGATTTTGTTTTGGAGCGACGTTGCGTCGCCGTCGCAAAGCACTATAAGCGCAGCCTTAAAATCACGAACACGACAACACCGATGTGTTTAGCCAAAGTGTAAATCACAGCTTAAACCAATAGCCCCAAAATATTGTCAGAATAGCACAGATTGCGTCTTTCTTAACATATACCATTACTTTGTTCAATACCATTACTTTGTTCAATGCCATTACTTTGTTCAATACCATTACTTTGTTCAATACCATTACTTTGTTCAATACTTAAGCATTTGGAAAATATAAATAATCACATATGCCGCCTCCTTTATTTTTTCCTCTTGCATCTGTTAGAGGGAACAGCAGTTTAAAATGGGCAGGACTTACAAATGATATTAAAGAATCACTAGAAAGCAAGGAAAAGATTGTACCCCAAACATAGGGTGACCAGATTTTCAGAAGTACAAACCGGAACTCTCTCACACACAAATTATTTAGAAAACAAATGACCTCACTTAAAAATACATCTAATGGTATTTGTCTAATAGCTTCCCCATTCATGCTGTATTATTGATTAATTCCAGTTTCCTAACTGAACACAGACTTTGATATGATCGATCACATAAAAACATGCAGTGTCTATTTTTACAGGTTTAAATCAGTCCAAACAGGGAAAAGGTCAAAATCGAGACAACTGAACGATTTTGAGTAAATTGTCGGGACACCGGGATATTTAATGAGAATCCGGGACTGTCCCGGGCCAAACCGGGACCTATAGTCACCCTAGCCCCCCTTTATTATTCTTACGTATAAAAATAATGCAAAATAAAGAGGTCTCTTAGCAGAGGGGGAAAAAATAATTAGATGCCTAATTCTACCATATGGGGGAATACCCCCAGCACTCCCACCAACAAGAGAAATAATAAAGGGGGTGTAGCACCTCTATTTAAGACACACATACTATTTCTGCTCACTTTTGCAAAGCCATTCATTTCTGCGAGGGCTAAATCCCTGTCCTGGTCTGGCTGATGGATGCTGTTTCCTCTCTGACAGGTCCTGTTCCAGCTCTGGATAGGGCAGAGTTCTGAATTCTTCCGCCGCTTGGCCCTGCTGCTTTCTCCTGAGAACGAATGCCAAGACCCCCCAATTAACCCAGAACTACTGCCTCACTACATTTGGTCTGACGTGGCCCAGGATCTACCTCACACCCAAGCTGCCTGTTTAGCTGAGCTGAAGCGCAGCTACGAGTTTTACCGGTACTTCGAAACCCAGCACCAGTCTGGCGCCGAGCGCTCGACGAAGAGGAAGCGAGAGGCTGGGGGGCTGAACTGCCTCCACGGGGCAGTGCGCAGTCTGCAACTACACCTGAAGGCGCTGCTTAATGAGTGAGTCTCTGGGAGCCAGCGCAGGAACTGCCTTCTCTGTGCCTTTGTGCGACCATGTAGAGCAGGAGTGGCCACCTCCAGTCCTCGGGGTTCACCAACAGGTCAGGTATTAGGGATATCCCTGCTTCAGCACAGGTGGCTCAGTCAGAATGAATGACCTACAGAAGTCAGAATGACTGAGCCACCTGTGCTGAAGCAGGGATATCCCTAATACTTGACCTGTTGGTGGTCCTTGAGGACTGGAGTTGGCCACCCCCGATATAGAGGAAAGTACATGTTTAATACGCTGCTGGCCTTCCCGCGCTAACGGGACAAAAGGGGCAGTGCCCTTCAAACAGCCAAAATATACACAATATATTGTGAGACAGGAAACATTTTACTAGTATAATTTGGCTTCCTTCAGGGGGTTCAGTGCCACGGAAAATAAAAATGTTATGGCTTGTTGGGTCTGGTGAAAAATGAACACACTTGTAATTTTCAGCAGGTCCTGGGAAATATATATCGGGTAATTGTAGCGCGTCTCTGAAAAGAGCAAGGCAAAGAGAATAGGGAACCGTTGTCCATTTCCCTGCGGTTTACAAGGTTCTTGGCACAAAGGAGATTAGGCAAACGAGGATTTCAAATACTTCTACTTGTCTTTGAATGTAATTGACTTAACAGCACACCCATCTGTTCACTTGGGTTATAGGTGGGACTGCTGCATCTGTTTCCTGATTACTGATCAGGGATTGCAAAGGACTGTTTTGGTGTTCAGTGCATTTATTTTATATATGTTTCATTCTGCCCTAACGGGGTGGCACTTTATCCAAGATGTCAAACCTATTTCAGTGACTGGGATTCGGGGCCTTCCCTGGCGTGGGAGAAGCACCTTCATAGCATAATGAGTAGGGGTCACGTGTGTACCCCCGAAGCAATGCATCAGGCACTGTCTGGTCATCAAGTGGCTTCTTTATTTGCATAAACCTTTTGCTGTTGTCTGTATATCAAATGTAAGAAAATGGAATAAGTTTCTCTGGACTTTTCTCGATGGATAATAACGTGTGTAATGAAAAAGCAGCAATCTGTGCTGTCAGTAGAAAGCAGTGACATCAGCAAGATGAAATTGCAGCTTCTGATTGGGTGACCCTGCAGCCATCTTAGTTTTTTCCTAGAAAGTACTGGTAAAAAAAAATATATAGTGGTCGACAAATCACCAAAAAATCTAGTCGCCGAACAAAAAAAATCTACTCGCCACCTAGTACCACAAGTGTGCTGCTTGGGCCAATAGGAGCTCGCCACGATGTTAAATCCACTCGCCCGGGGCGTGCAGATGTATAGGTTTGTCGAACACTGTTTTATATATATATATATATATATATATATATATATATATATATATATATATATATATATATATAAAAAATCAACTGTAAATATTCCTGTATATTCATTTGTATGTCTTAGACAGGTCTGCAACCCTGTCTTTCACCATTATCACTGCAGCAAGGGATTCTGGGAAATGACATGCAAATGAGCACACAGTGCCACCTTTTATCTCATGCTCACATTACATGAGCAACCCTTAGCCAATGCATGCTGCATATACACACACACCACACACCACACACCACACACCACACACCACACACACACTGTTCGACAAACCTATACATGAGTGGATTTAACCCCCGGGCGAGTAAATATTGGCCCAAGCAGCACACGTTTGGTACTAGGTGGCGAGTAGATTTTTTTGTGTGGCGAGTAGATTTTTTGGTGATTTGTCAACCACTGTATATATATATATATATGTATATATATATATATATATATGTGTATGTATATATATATATATGTATATGTGTATATATATATATATATATATGTATATATATATATGTGTATATATATGTATATATATATATATATATATTAGTCAAATCTCGGACGATTGTCAAAAAAAGTTAACCAACATAAATGCTTATAACCAAGTTAGGGAATGGTCTCCCTAAGATCCTCCATTATGTGTGAGGTCACATTGTGTGGAGTATGGAGATGTGTGTATATGTGTATATGTATATTTATATATATTCTGAAGCCAGGGTCACGTGTGATGTGTGAATAGCCCCCGATAGCATTAACTCAGTCCCCTTTCCAAATCACTCCAAGTCCTATAATATTTCCTTCACTTTATTGGAAAAGCAGCAGTAAATACAGGTTCTTGTGGATGGTGTGTAGTAGTGATTTGTAGTTAGAAACAGGTAGAAAGAGATGGCCTTGCCATAGGAGAATAACAGAGATGTGTGCTGTACTCACTGTCTGCAGGGTGGAAAAGGAAGTGATGAGCAATGTGGGTAAAAGGAATAGTCTTGGGACAGACTATCTGTGAACAAAACAGGGGGGAGGGCAGACTAGCCCATTCTGGTAAGGATCTCAGAGGCTGCAGTAGAAACTCGCTGATTACATGCCCAGAGGCAAGAAATGCAACATTGTTACATATTACACAGGCACAGTGTGTGTGTGTGTGCAAACTCCATGCAGCTGAAATAAGAACTGACAGGCAGAAGCTGCAAAGGAGAGAGGGGGGTGAAACAGGGATGTGATTCTTGTTCCATGACAATATATATTTATATATATATATTTAGATTTATTCTCAGAGAGACCACGGAGCTTTGAGTGGTTCAGCTCCAGAGCACTAGCTTTCCTGTTAGTCAGTCAGGGGTGAAAAGAGGAGAGTGGCAGACACTCCACTCAATGTGTCCTCACACAAAATGGCGGATCTTAGGGAAACCAATCCCTAACTTGGTTATAAGCATTTATGTTGGGTAACTTTTTTTTGACAATCGTCCGAGATTTGGCCCCCTGACCATGCCACTGCCACTGGGTAATTTTGGCCTCCACCTTTAATCCTGGATTTTACCTTCACTATCAATTGTATGTTTTCTCATGTAAGCATTTTCTTCAGCACACAGTGATTCATCTGTCAGCCTGTTTTTGTTTGTGTTTGTTTTTTGCTTCATAGTACAGTATTAGCGTTTGAAGCATAATTAACTTAAGTACATGTATCTTGGACAACAAGACTTGACTTGAATAGAGTCTAGGTTAGCTAATTAGAAATATTGGTGCAAGAATAGTTTTTTTTAATAAACTTTTAACCCTTGTGTGCCAGGAGGTCCCGGGCACCTTCCCGGTCATATTGTTGCTGTGTGTAGCGATCACATGACCCTGATCCCCTGACGTCAGGATGGAAGTTTTCCTCTTCCGTTATGATCGCGATCTCGGCTCACTGATCTCCCCTAGAAGCGAGCAAAACCTCCACGGTGTTCGAGCAACATCATAAGGCTAACATGGGGCACTTAAAGGGTTAAAACTGAGGCCCACTGTGACTTTGGCACTGCTGAGACGTACTTTCCTCGGGTGTGGGCCCCTAGCTAGCGCTTAACAAAAGCCGTATGTATTGGATAGCCGTGAGCGGTATGGGACATTTGGCCTGCCTCCCTCTGCTGCACGTACCTTTGGGAATCTCTTATAGGTCCTAAACTCTGCTTAGGGACGCATGGCTAAATTCCTCAAATTTAATTATTCAACCAAAACATTCCTGCCTTATCCAGTTTACACAGTCTATGATATTTATTGCTGGGGTTCTTTTTTCACACTTGTCTTTTTAAATTTAAAAAAATAAAGAAAAATTTCCTAAATCGTGAAACGGCCGCAAAGAATGGCAGAGAATGTGCTACTGGTAGGGATTGCACATATAATCCCCAGTGACGTACCTAATCGTGTTTTGGAAACAAACTCTTTGTTTGTAGATTTCTAATGAAATGGTCTTTCCCTTTCAGCCTTTATACATTTCACTTGCACACCCTCCCTCCCCCCCCCCCCCCCCCACTCCCTCCTCTCCCCCCTTTCCCCCTTATGTCTTCTGCATTTCTGCACCTGATCTTTATACATTTTGCATTTTATATCCGATTCCTCTTTTAAATGAAGTGTAAACTTCTCTGGTGCTGGACGATTCTGCCAACCATGACGCTTTCAACAACAACAAAGGGGTTAATGTTTTGGTTACAAAGATGATGCTTTCTGTGGGTAATTCATTCCTCTTTGTTGAGTGAGTCACTTGTTAGTGGGTTTGGTAATTAATATAAAAATGCTGCAGTGTGCAGTTAGGGTCGCCCCTTTTGTGCGTTCTTGGTTTACATAAAAGCATTTTATTGGTAGTTGCCGGAAGAGATTACTACTACTACTATTTGCTGGCTCTGCGTGCACCTCCGAACCTCAATAAACCCCACTTGTCCTTCCGTATTGAACCCATAACAAAAACAGACAAATGCTGCACTTTATATTGCCGTCCTGCTTCATACTAATGAGAAACAAGCGGTACACGTTGTCCCATACAAACACTGAACACTTTGTTTCCATATAATTGAATAGTTTTGGATACGCTTCATACCTGGGCTTGGTAGGCATGACGGCTATGTAACTATTTCACTGCTGCAAGGATGCAGCACTATACACAGCAAGCCATGCTATAACAATACGCACTAATCCTTTGAGATATTCTACGCTGCCTATTGCAGGTTACATTTCCACTATTTTAATACCCATGATATCTACTGTAGTGCCGACGATTATTCTAAAACAAACCTGGGGCAATCTTCAAAAAGACCCGGGTGCATGCTGGGTATATGCTGCAACATTTCACACATTTCTGCAGACAGACTAATGGCCCATCGGATTAACCGCGGGGGTCCCTGGCCGTCCCATTCAAACTGAATGGGACTGCCAGGAACGCCTGCTGTGTTAATCCGATGGACCTTTAGCCTCTGCAGAAATGTCACTGAAATGTACCCAGCATGTACAGTACCTGGCTAGTTTAAGGCAAGTTTTAGAATACTCGTTGGCTCGTCTGTAGTTACAGTGATTTTTTTTCTGAAATCGAGCTATTTTTCTGCCTCTAATTGGAGTGGGAAAGTGAATAACATATTTGCTCTCTCTGAAGTTGGTGCTGTTCAAATAAAAACAAAGATCAAATGAACACTTTTTTTTCTTGAGCATAAAGATTATCATTTAATGGAATTATCACCAGATGCAAACTAGCAAGACGTTCCCACGTGTTTATTCATCTAGTCGTGTTACTTTCTGCAATTCTCTCTGTTGCCTTCTAATCTGCTGTGCCTGCAGCCAGAATTCTGTACTAAATGAGTTTTTCTTTTTTATACAAATAGTCAGTAAACGAGTCTTCCAGGTAGAATTGGCAACACTTGTTTCTGGCTGTGTATAATTTCTGCTGACTGCTAGGTCTGGCCATTCAGTTCTCTGGCTCTTCATCTGAAAATCTCGCTAAGTAGCGGAGTTATGGTTGCTCCAATTTATATGGGCTTAATGCAGAGTGGCTGAGTAAACACTGCAGCAGTGTAGTGCAACATGTATATATATCTTGTACAAGCCATACGTATTGCACCCACTCACTGTCCCGCAGCTCACACAATAGACACATTGTCTGCTTTGTGATTTCCCAGGTGTTCTTTTTCTGCTGTAACCGTTAAGATGATGTATTCTGCAGCAGAGTTTAATATGGGTAAACGGCAATGATATGTGAAAGTACGCATGAATATATTCACATATTAATTATGTGGGTTTATACATATGGAAGAGGCAAGCAGCTAACGTGTATAACGTGACCAAGAAGCCTGTCATAACGTTGTTGGATGATGCACACAAAACTGGCTTGTTTTGCTAGTTACCATTCACATTTTCCCCTTCCAATTCAGGGTGATAATTCTCGAGGATGAGCTGGAAAAACTCGCCTGCTCTAAAGAGACCCAAAGCGTGACAACTGAGGCCTCCCTCGTGCTCGAGGAGAAGCTGAAGATGATACAGCCCCATGTGCAGGCCAGTAACACCTGCTGGGAAGAGGCCATGTGCCAAGTAGAAAGGATGGTCCGGAAGCCGCCCACGAAGAAAGGTACAGTGGGATTGCTCATCCAACTCCCCTTTGCTGCTCTCTGCATTTCATGTCTTCCCAAGGTGATCCAGCGCCCAGGAAGAAAACGGGCATCATTGGAAGGGGCAGTGGATGAAAGTGAACTAAGAACCAGGCCAGATTCAATGGAGCTCATTGGCACCTTTTTATTTTGATAAGTTAGACAAGTACGATTCTTTTAAATTCATGTTTTAAACTTTTTTTGTTACCGTTTACATGGTGAACAAACCTTCAGAGGGTTTTTGCAATCTTTATCTGATCTAGTCAAACACATAAACATGTATCAACATGGGCTGAAGGAGCGGCTCAGTGAGTAAAGACACTGACTGGCACTGCGTTTGAAGCAGGGGAACCTTGTGACCTTGGGCAAGTCACTTTATCTCCCTGTGCCCCAGGCACCAAAAACATAGATTGTAATCTCTACGGGGCAGGGACCTGTGTCTGCAAAATGTCTCTGTAAATCTAGCAGCGCTATACAAGAACATGTTATTATTATTATCAACAGAACTAGTTGATATGCTGGAATTCAGTTGACCCAGAGAAATCGGAAACATGATACAAATAAGTTGGTTAAACTGTTACTTTAAGGTTGATGACATCTTTCTAATGGAGCAAGTTATACTAATTATGGGACTGGCTTTTTAATGGACTTCTAATTATCTTGCTTTTTTTTTTTTGGAAACGTTGTAAACAATAGGAAATGGGAGAGGCTTTTAGTTGTGTTATAGTCTTTTTTTTTTTTTTTTTTTTTTTTTTTCCTTGCTGTCCTGCATAATAAGTACAGATGTAACAGAAAGTACTGCTCCTGTTATCACACCGTATGGCACAAAAATAGTGCAGTGTCGTGCATTACTGAGCGGTAATGTCTACTCCGCGTGTCCCATCGCCCTCCTCTTCTCCTCGCTGCTTTTACTGCAGGGAGAGAGCGTGACTGCACCTGATCACATTATTATGGGGATCAAAGAAACCAGATGAACAATTTTCTGCTGTTGGTGAAATCTTCCAAAAATGTTAAGATATTTTTTGCCTGAACATCGGTCTCAGATTTTACCTATTAAACTTCTTATATAGTTCCCTTTGGCTTTAGGCAGTGCCACTCATTTCACACTGTTGTGACGCAGTGTGAAATCACAAACAAGACTAGGCACAGTCCATGGAAGAAAGCTCCAGACAACAAGCATATCATGTGAGGCACAAACACCACATTCTTTCTCTGCACTGAAAAAGTTACATGAGATAATTAGATATGGAACGTGCGCTATCACATGGTCCATTAGGGCTTTTTGTGTGGGATGGGCTCTCGTGGCCCCATTTAACCCCATTCACAGCTTGAATTCCATCCAATGTATAAATAGCCCCTCCGTGAAAAAGGCTAAAGTTGCAGGGCAGTTGTAGTGCATTTCATAAAATAATCGCTGGATATGCTCGGGCTTTACTTTTTAAATGTCACGAGACGAAGCTCACGGTGCGATAAAAAGTGATCAAAAAGATTGTGGTTTAAAGGAGCAATCCAAGCAATATTTTACATGTGTTTATGTTTTTTGTTTTGTTTTTTTAAATCAGTTCTGTAGTATTAGATCTGTGGTTTTCAACCTTTTTTTTGGTTAAGGAACCCCAAAATTAGATAATGAAATTCTGAGGAACCCACACCCCCCTCTCTCGCACCCTGGCCCCCTGTCTCGTGTCTCTCCCCCCTCACACTCTTCCCCCCCCCTCTTCTTCACACACACCCACTCTTCCCCTCTCACTTACACGCACACACACTCACTTACACGCACAGTTTTAAAGCTGCAGTTCAGTCTTTTTTTTTTTTTTTTTTTAATTTATTTTTTAATTCAATAGTTTCTTGTGGGCAATCTCTAATTACCTAAAGAACTGTATAGCTGCCAGTCAATTCGTTCTCCATGTATTGATCGGCGAAATTTGGCGACATCTTTAGATATGGGATATGTTTTTCATCTGCTTCTGTTAGTCAGTGGAAGCTCATGAATATTCATGAGCACACCTGCACTGACATGTGCAAGAGGGAGGGCAGGGCTCACAAAGGGGTGTGCCAGAGCTTGTGACAGGACATGAAGGGGCAGTGCCTTAGTAAATGCTTGTTAAAATAGAATACAAGAAAATTGGTCTTTCAAAGTTGTTTTTTAAAAACAGAAAATGCTAAAAGTATTTTTTCTTACTACAGAACTGATTTATTAAAAAAAAACACACATGCAGGATATTGCCTGAACTGCAGCTTTAATATACTGAGCATGCTTTGATTTCTATAGCAGGTTTTAGCCCACCTCCCCAACAGTGCAAGATATTTGTAACACTTTCCTGTTTGTGATTATTTGTTGCAAATATTGCCAGCCGCTTGAGTTGCAAACTGTAACAATAGGTATTGTTACCTTAGTATTATAAGAATAAACTAGAACTGCTGATTAACACTGACTGAAGGACTGACTAAAACTGAATGGCAGCCATTTAGTGAACCCAGGAAAGCAGGATTTTTGCTGATCAATCACGGGAGAACTAATCAATCGGCAGCTTACAGTAGGTAATAAGGTTTCAATAAAGGTAATCAAAAATCCAAATGCTGCATATATTAAAACAAAAAATATATTGTTTTGTATTCTTTTAAGCTGCTTGGATTGCCTCTCTTTCCAACACATCATCCTCTACTAGTTGGCACAGACCATGCCATGAATTATATCGGTGTCGACGCGGCAGCACTGCTGTGTGTCACCAGATCTCACAAAGATCGCAGTTCAAGCGCCGTCAAAAATAGTGGCCATGTGCTGCATTTAAAAAAATGTAAAGCATGATTTTTTCTTCTTCTTTACTGCCGTAACTGAATTAAAATATCATGGGACAAGCAAAAGGGAACCACCGATATAAAAATAATCAGGCAGGAGATCAGAGTGGGGAGTGTGCCGTTATTTCTGAAACAAATGTGCAGGTTTTGTGAGCCGAGTCTGTTATGTGCCGCCCGGTTCCTTGCTGCTGTGTATGCTGATAGTGATTACATTATTTTGTACTGCATGTTTCATATCCATATATGTGCAAAAAATATACAATTTTTTTCTTAATTTAAAAATGCATTTTATCAATATACGTCAGAAGTGAGAGGCCGTTCTTTCAAAAGCACCTACCTGGGTGAGACGCTGGGTACCTGCTAGCATCCTACCACTTTTGATGAAGCATGACTTAGTCCAGTTGGTAACACGGGCGTCTGTTCAATATGGTGAGACGCAAGGTAACGCCGTTAATGATGCATCCGCTTCCACCCACTTGTGTGCTCAACCTCGCTTCTCGCCATTTTGAATAGAGCCCGTGATATGTCCAACGGTATATGACCCGATAATGGGCCGTTCAAGAAATGCGCATAGGTTATGTTGTTTAATGTAGTAATTCTTTGTGTGTTTGTTTCTGCCCCATATCGGGTATAAAAAAACCCACTCATGTTGTCCTCCACCTCATATGTTTATCAGACTGTGCTCCTAATCAGTCCTAGTGCATTACCCTGGTTAATATACGTTTCTAATCCTTGCAGACCTTGCTAACGCCTCCTGTGATAATTTGCATTGCCCTGTGGCGCCCTGCGTACCTCCTGCACTACGTATTGAAGACAAAGATCCAATCCCTGAAGAGCAGGTAAATAGCAGCCATGTAATGGAAACGGAGGCCTGTATTCCGCATGGAATGCAACAGGACAACACATAGCTGATGATGCATTCACTTCCATTCAGTTCATTGTTTACTGCGCGTTACTCTGCTGTAAACTGTACTGAATAGGTTTGTCAAGGCAGACGAGGGCTGCCCACAACTATCTCTGGAGGGGCCATCACTAGCGATGAGACACTATTTAGTATTTCCAATGTACACCCGTATTTAGTATGTTGCGAAGCCGCTTTGCTGTGTTAGAAATGATTTTAGTCCCATTCATATGGAAAGAGCGATTCCCTTCTCCGGCAGCTGCTTCTCACCATAGTGAATAGAGGCCTTGATCTCTTATCCCATTCTGTTCACCAATTCACAAAATAAGCATTAGATAGTGTCTAGTTAGAATATAACTGTGAAACTTGACGTGGCAGCTGGTTTACATTCTGAAGTTTGTTTTATTACATTCTAAAAGTTGTTTTGTTTTCCTACTCAAAGATTGGCCAAAACAATCCATAATCTATATGTGTTGGGGTTAAGACTGGTAACTGTCTCAGGTAGGGTTGCCAGGTGGCTTCTCCAAAACCACTGGACACGATGGTGAAAGGTAACACGTGCACACACACACACCCCACACACCCCACACACACCCCACACCCCACACACACACACCCCACACCCCACACACACCTCACACACACACACCCCACACACACACACCCCACACCCCACACACACCTCACACACACACACCCCACACCCCACACACACCTCACACACACACACACCCCACACACACCTCACACCCCACACCCCACACACCTCACACACCCCACACCCCACACACACACACACACACACACCTCACACCACACACACACCCCACACACACACACCTCACACCACACACACACACACCCCACACACACACACACCTCACACCACACACACACCTCACACCACACACACACACACCCCCCCCCACACACACACACACCTCACACCACACACACACCACACACACATGGCCCCTCCCCCAGGTTTCTGACACCTCCTCCTTAGACTGCGCTTATAGTTGCTTGCGATGCTGACGCGACGTCGCCCAAAACAAATCAACTGACTCCGTTGTCAGTGCTTATAGTAAGCGCGACGGAGAGACATCGCAGCAAAAAAATTGGTAGCCAGGTCTATTTGATTTTTTTAGAGACAGTCGCCACATGTGACTGTCTCTAAACCAATCCGAGGCCGCGGCCCGCCGCCTCTGGTGACGTCGCTGGCGACAGTCATTTCAAATCAAATTCCAACTTTCGCTTGTGACGACGGGTGACGTCATCGGTCGCATCGCTGTCGCCAGCACTATAAGTGCGGCCTTGTTGTCTCCATTGCTCAGGAA
The DNA here is from genome assembly GCF_040206685.1 of Ascaphus truei. Classification (NCBI taxonomy): domain Eukaryota; kingdom Metazoa; phylum Chordata; class Amphibia; order Anura; family Ascaphidae; genus Ascaphus; species Ascaphus truei. The sequence continues at coordinate 104,112,116 of NC_134487.1, read as the reverse complement.
CAGGCAATCAGGATGGAGGAAGCTGCCCAAACACTTAGCAACAGCCTGCTCTCTCCCTGCTCGGGAAAATCCCATGCCTCCCCCCCCTTCCCCTCCGAGCCGGTCAGGTCACTATGCCCAGAGCGGTACTATCGGACAAATATCCAGTGTTACCTCTAAGATTTTGCTGGACAGTGTGTCCAAATACAGGACAGTCCGGTTCACTACTGGACACCTAGCAACCCTAGACTCTTGGGACACCCACTTTCAGCAGTTAGATTAGATAAATGCCTCTAACTAGCGACGAAAAGCAGTGTGTATTGTATATTCTGTGAGGTTGTTTGTTGTGCTTTTCACAGTTGGTGTCTTTGCCAATATAGGCCTGAAAGCCTCCGTATATTATGAATTCTGTCAATAAAAGTGAATTCCCCTAAAATGCCTGCTTCTGTCCCAGGAATTTGAAGCGTATGTGGAAGACACGGCTGCAGACCACGAGTTTAGTAAGGAAGAGGTATATTTATTTTCTCCAGAGGAAAGGGAAAGACAGAAGCGTGAAATGGAAGAGTCCAAAAGAGTGCTGCAAGAACTGAAGGCCGTCCTAGGTTTAAAAGCATCCGAGGCAGAGAGACAGAAATGGAAGCAGCTGCTGTTTAGTGACCATGGTATGTATTCCTAGAGTTAAAATAACGTTATTATTCCTACATGTTTCCATTTCTGCTTCACTGACCGGTGTACTGCGCAATTAAAATCAATTACACTAGAGTTTGCAGCAGGAGAAACGTACAGTCGGGTTGTATGTGCTTGGGGAAAAATGCCCCCCACGTCTTTAGAAAATGAATGTTTTGCACTATATTATACTTGGTCTCTTTACTTTCCCTGCCTCCTGCAGCTGTTTCCAGTTACAGTGCTCCGCTGTTTGGTATCTAGTTACTGTAGTACTGTAGATATCTAGTATCTGTAGTAACTCCTCAGCGATTCCTTCTGTAATTGTTTCCATTTTTATCATTTCTTACACTGTATGCAGAAGCTTGTAAATACCCTGAAGCAGGGCTGCTCAACTACAGTCCTCAAGCCCCGCACTGAGCCTCTGATTGAGCCACCTGTGCTGAAGCTGAGATATCCTGAAATCCTGACCTGTTAGGGGTGCTTGAGGTTGGGAGTTGAGCACCCCTGCCCTGAAGTATAGAAACTTGGGCCCAGATCCACAAAAAGGTGCTAAGCTTTAACACACCTTTATTCCCATTCATATGAGTGGGAGCTGAGACGTGCAAGAGTGTAGCTTCCTTTTGCCTTCGAACCATCTCTGAAAGCATACATTAACTTTTAAAGAGAGAGACGCTGGGGGAATTCACATGCGTTCCAACCACCTGTACGTTGCAGTTCCGTGTTTGCTGTGAACTGTTAAGGTGATTGCACTTGAGTGGTGATGCGAGCATGAAATGATGACAATATTTCAGGATTAGGCTTCCAGTGTAGTGATGGAAAGACTTTCTGCTTCTGATTTGTGAGTGGAGAGAACAAGTGCACTTGCTGTTTAAGCCCTTGGCTGCCAGTGAGGCCTGCAGAGCATTGCACAGGGTTACAGGAGCAGTTGCCAGTATAGATACACATTTTCTGTGTTGCAGTGCACACACCGGGTTACCAGGCCTGTCCGGGTTTGTAGGACAGGCTCTGAACTTTAATTTTCCTGAAGAGCATCGTTAAATATGGAATGTTGCCATTGGTTTCTGTTTCAGAAAAATATTGATGTAGAATAATTCATTTTTTGAAGACTCTCTGAAAACTGATCACGTTTGTTTTTACTCTGCTCTGACCACCTGAAACCAAGTAATGTCTGTGACCTTTTTCACCTCAGTTGGGTATAACGAAAGTAACTTGTATTCTATATTGTCATATGTGTTACTGTGCATGGAAATGGTCATACATATGAAAACATGGATGTAGTTTAAAGTTAACAATTTGAGTTTAAAGTTAACAATTTGTGTGTGTGTGTGTGTGTCTCCTTCGTACAGGGAAAATGGAAGGTAAGGTATATTTTAGGAGACAGCGAACAATAACATGTATAAACCCAGGTGAACCTCAGTACACATATCATATATATCGTAAGAATGGTGCCATTGTGGAAACAGCACCTGCTACCGGAAGACCTCTCATATAAAACAAGCATTGGCAGTAGGCGCAGTTTTATGAGCATCTGTTTGCAGGAAATATAGTAATTTGCCTCTTGAAAAAAGTTACTGAGATCTCTGCCTGTAAATGTATCATTTGAGACATTTCCGTCTTCTAATTCTGTGCGTCTTGCTTTCAAAGCTGTAATGAAGCCGACGCAGACCGAGGAGCCAATGGATAATTTTGAGCCATCTCCAGATACTGAGGATCCAGATGTTTGCAAGACACTGGATTTTCATCAAGAAATCTCCAGGGAAAGCAATGGGACAGGACACTACCCTGAAGAAGCTACTTCTGGGGAAAGCTCAGACATTCCAATAAATGCTAATGTGGAGGCTGAGACAAGAACATGTTGCCAGTTAGAAGAAGCTAGACCAGCCAGTAGTGAGGAGGAGCTGGGACCTCCCCGTCCTGCACCAAGGACTGTATTGCCCGCTTCCATCAAAGAAAGGCTTGCCAGGTTACATCAGTCATCAGATCTGACCTTTGCTTCTGGGTTGGCAGCACAAGTGGCTAGCCGATCGCTCACTTTCACTTTCCTGCAGGAGCAGACTTTTGGGGACGACTGGGACCTCGACGAGGGTCAGGTTGACAATGGTTATAATCATGGTGAAGAGGGAGGAAATGAAGACACTTGCTCAGAACATGAAGAATAATATGCTAGGGTTAACATCTGGCTGGCCATTCGCTCCCTGTCAAAAATAATGCCATGTACAGTATGTGAGACCACTTTATAATGGCGGAGTAGAATAAATACAAAAAGTGATCACGTACATAGACACATGTTCGTTTAACATCCTCCGTGCCTGGAAGGCCTGTAACATATTACTCTGCAGAGTCTACGTCCCCTCCTCCCCTAGCTCCTACGCATTAAAAGCGCAACAGTGTCTTACAAATCCCTTGTCAGCATTACAGATGTTCAATGCAGTGCAAAGCCCCTTGGAACTAAATAAGTTAATAATGTGCTTGATACGTTTATTGGAAAACAATCTACAGCATAATTGTACAAAACCAATGCAGCTGCCTAAATACTTTTTGGGATGTTTTTAATATAATGTTATTTATTCAAATATTTTTTTTGTTTTTGTTTTAGGCTCTTAATATTTTGTCCTCCTTTGTGTTGTCTTGTTTTCTACCCAAAGACAAACTGATGCTGTGTTGTAGAAATATAGACAAATGTTCACTGTGTGGAATTAATGCCACCTCGGTTGTTTCTGTCCAGTGTTTACTGACTCATGTCGTTCATTTGAGACTATATTTCTTAACAATATTAAACTTACATGAGCTTAGGATGTAATTTTTATAATAAAAAATAAATAAAAATACAGCCGCTTAATGTTGTATCGGAATATTCTTGTTCAGTAAGTTGGTCAATATGTATATTTTTCATATTGCATAAATCTGTTACCATCAATAAGGCGCTCCTTAATAAAGTGACGTACTGTATATGCGCATAGTAATTGAAATCACATAAGGTTTTACTATGAAGTGTCCTTTCTGCTTTGCTCTGATCATTCCAGGAACCATCTGATTTTGAAGCCACCTCTGGTAAAAGGCATTAAACTAACGGGTTTTCCCATTCAGACTTTATCTAGGACTCCAGTTTTCTGGCCTGTTTTCTTGTAGACAAACACACTCTTTATACTGCCCGAGCTCCTGAATCAGTTCCAGCTCCCCATTTACTTCAATGGGCAAGATGCGTTGACTCACTCGATTTTGTATAGTCCTATAATGCCTGTGGGTGTTTAATTACAGACTCTCAGCACTGTAAAAATGTAAGAGAAGCTCTCAAACCATAAAGAGTGACTGAACCTCCAGATGTCCATTGAAATTACTGGCGGACTGCAGGGCTTCAAGGGTCACTTCATAAATGGGCATATATTGCATATTACAGACCTTTTTTTTTTTAACAAATTCTAAATGTGCCTGTGCAACAGGTGAGAGTAAAACAATACAATCACAGTAAAAAATGTATATTAAACTGTTGACTACAACACATGCAAAAAATACTTTCCAGCAAGAAATCCAAACTGTGTATCATAATTTAGCACGCAAACGCTTAAAATAAAAATTCTTACTAAGGCCTCATCCAGGGTGGGTAGAGGCGCGCTGGCGCTCCAGCGCTGCGCCTGGCTCGACCGTGCTTTTCCTGGCCGGCTAGGTGTGCGCGCGTGTGGGGGCGCGGTCTCTACGTCACGAAGCTGGTTCGCCCTCGTTGGGCGAACCGCTCACATGACGCGCTTGCGAGCGGCAAATTCACATTTGCTCGCTCGGCAAGCAGCTGAGCGCCGAGCAGGCCCGCCCGCTCACGCAGGACACGTGCATTGTCGCAGTGTGTCTAGCGTGAGCGTGCGCGCCTGCCCAGCACCACCCTGGACGAGCCCTAAGAAGGACCTGTTTTGAACGTATCACCAAGCACAGAACAGAATGCAAACTAATGTTTAGTTCTAGAAGTATATTGATGGGGTAGGTAAGTTATTTTTTAAAGTAAGAAATTGCTCAGTATTTATAAAACACTGCTCACCTGCAGGGTTCCTTAAGCCGGGAAACCAATATGACTTTAGTGTATTGTTGATCAATAATTTTGCATCACATTGAAACTAATTAAACCAGGAGTCTACAATCACATTGATGGACACTTATAATAACACATTTAGTTTGCACTATGTATATTTATTTCCCCATTTATTGCTATCGCAATAGAAGCGCATGTGTTTCACTTTCTGCTTTTTCACTTATAATAACACATTTACAAATTCTATTAAAGATGTAAAGTTGGGAGGGATTATATGTATCAGTTTGTAATAATTTAAATGACATTAATTCTTGATGTACTGATCGGAGACCTGACAAATTGGATCGTACACATGGGGATTCCTTTTAGATGCCAGAAAACACTAAAATAGGCTAATTATGCGAACGTTCTGACACTTGTGCTTGACACACACTTAAAAGGTGCATCTGGCTGTCATGTTTGGAGATTCCTCCCAGGCAAAAGAGTAGAGTATTTATGGACAACTGGGGTTTGACCTAGAGCTCTAGGCTGCGTGTTAGAGAACAAGAGTAGAGGACAACGTGGGAAAATGCAGACCCAAAAATAGACCTTTTACCAGTTGTAGTAGATTTTAAGAGCCATTATGACTTATCTGTCAAGTAGACATTTTGATGACAAAACAAAAAAAGGTGTTACAAAGCTTTGTACTTTCCAAATCACGAAGAGCAAATCCAAAAATGCAGCAACAGCTAGAGAGACGTTCTATTTCCAGTAACGTTACCTAGAAGCTGTGGGAACGAAGCACCGCCTGAAGCTATGAGACGGGAGACTTGAAGAATGTAGACACATGCAAAGTAAATTGACACATCACCTGGATTTATTGGAACTAGTGATTACTTGAAGATGCTGACGTAGATTTCAGAAGGAAAACGATGTTATTGGCAGAAGTAGCCAGAATGTAGGTAAAATTGAAAATGGGCACTGCTTTGATTTGCTCTAGCTCAGTGGTTTAAACCTTTTGTTGGTTGGGGAACCCCAGAATTCGATTGTGAAATTCTGGGTAACCCTGTCTCTTGCCCCGCCCCCTGTCTCTCGCTACCTCACCCCCTGTCTTTCGTATCTCTCGCCCCTCAGTCTCCCCCTTATGCTCACTCTCCCAAACACTCGCTCTCCCCCTCTCTCCTGTACACACACACACACACACTCTCCCCCTCTCACTCACACACACCCTCTCTCCCTCATACAGACACACACTCTCCCCCTCCTCCACGCAGACAAGCACACTCTGTCTTTTAAGATTTTCCTCTCCTGTCAGGCGGAAGTTGACGGCAGAAGCAGGGAGAGGAAAGAGCAGTGAGCTGTTGCCGGCTGCTGATGATGATGCTGGGTCACTCCTGCGTGGGGGGCGCTGCAGCGCTGCCGGGCATGGGGCAGCTAGGAGCGTTATCCCAGCTCTCCCACTATGGCGGCCGTGGAACCCCGGTTGAAAATCACAGACTCAGATATTTATAATTAGATGGCTATTGTGCAGATGATATGATTAATTATATTGTTATTAATTATTGCATTTATTATTATTATTTTTTCATATCTTCAACACAGCACAGTATTTCAGGGATGCTGCGATTTTGTCAGGAATCCGCTCCGCGGGTTACTGGTTACCTTACCTTGCAGACCGGTGCAGTTCTGGAACAGCTCTCCTGATGTTTGCTGCAGCCTGGATTCACTCACCAAAGCAATACACACTCCCTCTGGTATCTACTGCAGCTGTGCAGCCTATTATGCAACCTAGACTTGCATTCATTCATTGGAGCAATACCTTCACACCCCCGCTGGGGATTGGCCTGCTGGCCTTTATGTATTGCCTTCCCATAGTGCTCCTTGCCGAGCATAGTCCTTACCGGATGTCACCAACTGTTCTGCCACAAGCTCTTGCTTGTACTCCTGTGCTGAAGCGGAGGTTTCCCTTGCGTCCTTCAGCTTCCTGTTCCCCTTGTGCTGAAGCGGCGCTTTCCCTTGCGTCCTTCAGCCTCCTGGATTCCTGCACTGAAGCGGAGGTTTCACCCCTGCGTCCTTCAGCCTCCTGGATTCCTGCACTGAAGCGGAGGTTTCACCCCTGCGTCCTTCAGTCTCCTGGATTCCCACCCTGAAGCGGAGGTCTCCCTGTGTATCTACAGCTTCCTGGTTCCTGGGGCCTACTCTTTCCCTAATCTAGAGAGGCCGTGTCCTGGTTCCTGCGCTGCTACAGAGGATTCCCTAGCCCGCTCAGGACTCTTGCGCTGTAGCACTGGTTTAACTGTGCAGCTAGGCGGTGTGTAAATCTGGTCTATCTTCCACCTCCTGAGACCAGTACCATGGGCCATGGTCGCCGCACGCGCAGAGACCCCCCCCCCCCCCCCGCGCTCATAAGCCGAAGCGGGGTTCTCCTGACTCCCTGTTGCCGAACTCCTGCTTGGACAATGTTTATTCTGACGTCTCCTATCCTGACCCTGGCTTGTACAACGACGATGCTGTCTTCTCCAATCCAGACCCTGCTACGTACGACTATGAACTGCGCAATCCGGATCAGCCTGCGAGGTTTAAGGTCGGTGCTTTTACAACCCTACCTCAGCCACGCGGTCCGACCCGAGTTTGTGGCGAGCACAACCGTGACAGTATGCTCGGCCCCACAAATTCGGACCGTCCTGTGGTGAGGGTTGGTAAGTTTCTGTCTGAACTCCTGTCCCGGCCCGCAGACCAGTCCCAGTACCTATGCGAAATACTACCTCAAATGGGAGATCCGTTTATGTTTGAAGGTTTAACCCCTTTGCAAAAAAAATGCCGTAAGGATCTCTTTTTGAAGGCTTATCGCCTCAAGTACTTAAAACAGCTTCTGGCCGCTAGTGTTCACTTCCCTGATTCCCCTTTATCCTGGGATAATGTGAATCCTGTGAAACTGGCCAACGCCTGTAATACACTCCATGCCCTGGCCTTATCATTGGACATTTACGTAGTACCAGAGGATCCTCTCCTCATGTTTGCTCACGTACAAGAGATACTCTGCATACTTTCCATAACATTGGACATTTGCATAAGAGAACAGGATTCCCTCCTCGCCAGCTGCGCTGACGCTTGGCGGTCCCGCTCTGCTGCCAGTCCTGTTGCTAAACCTGGGGACATACCTTCCTCTCCAGGAAATGACAAAACTGTCCCACTAGCATTGCTCTCCAACGTAGTTACTACCACGGTCCCTAGCCCTGATTGTTTGCCCGGGTGTCCTGATTCCAATAATATGTCTACTGTAACCCCAACCAAACAGGCCTGTACGCTTTCCCCGTCAGAGAAAGAATCCCTAAGTTCTGTTCCCAGGGTCATTTCTGTATTAACCCCTGTGGGGCAGTTCTCTGAGTTTCCTTTTGTAATTCCCTGTTCTCTGCCAGCTAAGATCACGCCCCTAGCACCAGAAGAGAGATCCCTGGCCTTCCCCAATTCAGAGAGAAGTCTAGCTATGTTTTACTCTCAGGTATGGTCTGAATTAACCCCTGTAAATTATTGCTGCCTCCAAGTTAATGCCTTTGTTTTAGCCTCAGAGAATGAGTCCACAAGTCAGACAGCAGAGGTTGCATTGAAGGATTCCCCTAACCTTAAGGATTCCTTAGAAATTCTTTGCTATAAATCCCCTGCTTCAGCTCAAGTTTCCGCAGTTTCACCTCCGGAGACTTCAGCTAAAGTTCTGGTTCCTGTAAAATGTATTCAGGAGTCAGGGTTTCCCCTAAGCTTAGCCACAGAGTTCCTCCTCCCGGGTATTTCACTGAACCAGTCTGTCGCCCAGAGAGCGGTGATCCCTGCTTCAGTGCATAGTTCCCACATTGTGGAATCTGCAGTCATTTTTGGTTTCCCAGACATTCCTTACCAAATACCTACTTCAGAGACCAGTACAGTTAGGTTTAAACCCCGTGTACTGTCTGGGTTCTCCTCTTCTCTAAGCTTAGGATTAAAAGCATACAGTAGTCTATATGTCTCTCCTGGGGTTCATGTTGTGTTCCCAGGAGGGTTTGCTGACACACGGCTTTCTCTCAAAAGTGACGCTTTTTCATTTATACTAGTAAGAAGCCTGCACACTGTTTCCCCTCTCCCTGAATTGTGTCTTACTGGCCCTGAGACTCTGAGAGGTAATGATTTTCCTTCAGATTCTGAATCTCTTCCTACAATGGTTAGCCTAACTGGGGGCCCCCCTGATTTCTCTGTCCAGGCTAATCCTTCAGGGTTCAGCATATCTGTAGTCACTCCCTTAGTACTGTCTGAGGTCACCATGCATATATTACAAGTCTTAGGCTAAGGCCCCGCTCCCAGAGTCAGCGCACCTGCGCTGCTGACAGGCGGTGCGCTGAGATACACAGACCGCGATCTGCGGTCTGTAGGGAGCGGGAGCCGGAGCGGGAGGTGGGCGGGAGGTGGGAGGTTTGATCGGGAGGTGGGCGGGAGGTGGGTGGTTTGACAGGGAGGGGGGGCGTGGCTTGAGCGGAGGGACCCGCTACTCTCCCCCCCCTCCCTCCACGGACTCGGGCTGGAGCTGGAAGGTAAGTTTAAACACACACACGCAGGCACTCATTCATACACGCGCACACACACACACAGGCAGGCACTCACGCACTCATACACACACACACGCGCGCACACACAGGCAGGCACTCACGCACTCATACACACACACACACACACAGACAGAGGCAGGCACTCGGGCACACACACACACAGACAGGCACTCACGCACTCAGACACATACACACACAGACAGGCACGCACTCAGACACACACACAGAGAAAGGCACTCACCTGCTTTCACTCCACACTCCTCCCCGCTCCCCGAAGCCTCTCCTCCTCCCGAAGCCTCCCCTCCCCATTGGCTCACAGCCACACACGTCACGCGTCAACGCTAGGAAACACCATTCTCTGGTGTCTCCAGCGGCTGACGCGCTACAGCGTGTAGTGCTCTGTGCAGCCAGTGGGGACCGGGACCGGCTCGCGAGGATTCCCCTGCTGGTGGGGAACTCGCGACCCGCCGCCCGCGCCAACGAGCGCAGCGGGACCGAGGCCTAAGGGTTTAAATCTAAGCTATTTAGCTGTCCTGCCTTTGCTGAAACCCAGTCCCTCAGTGCTGTGTCTAAAAATGCCCCAGCAAACATGGGCTTACTCTGGGAGGAGATTATAGCTCCTGTCTTAAAGGGTATTTTTTCTCACATGTCCAGCAAATCTAGAACCTCTGTAATTGTTTCTAAGTCACTTATCAATACATCTGATTTTTTCTCTAATCAAACCCAGACACCCTTACTATCTGTTAGGAGTCCTGGGATCAGAGATTTTGCACTAGAAAACACACCTATTTCTGTTTGTGTCAGGTTAGGCACCCCTGTGGTTAGGGCCATTGCAGTTTCAGAAAAGACTCCTTGTACTCCTAAGGTGCCTGTCATTAAGAGTTTCCATAGTTCATACTTGCTGCTTGTTGATTCTCAGGTCTCTGTCACTGAGGTACAGATTTCAGCTTCTGATGTTAGTTTCCCTCCCGCCACTACCCTGGCTCTGCCTTTTTCTCAAGTTCCTGATAGGAAAATTCCAAGGTCTATTCCTGATTCACTGACAATACTATCTTCCAATGAAGATTTCCCAGTATTGGAGAGCTCTACTGTTGTTTGCTTATCTGCTCCTGCTAAACCATGGTTTGGGCCCTCGGATTTTTCGGTTGCCCCTGTTATTTCCTCTCAATTGGAAATACTCTGTACGCATCCCAAGATTTCGGTCCCTATGCCTGGTTTACTGCTTGCCTTGTCACCTTCCATACCAATACCGGGAGAAGCTTCCAACCAGCCTATACCCTTACTAACCATTACCTGGGAGCCTTCTAGAGGAAAAATTCCTCGCAAATTCCAACATACAGTGGTCAGCCAAGACTTTTTCTGTTACAAAGTTCCTCCTGGTATATTCGATCAACTAGCAGGGCCGCTGATCCTAGATTCCGATTCCTTTATTAAGGACTGGGCTTTCAGTGGGGGTCCTTCTTCCGTTTCTGCTCTGGAGCCCTTTGGTTCTTCACAGCCCTGGATTTCCAAGACATTTTGCGAGGCGAGCCATGTACCAAGGATGTTTCTTCCATCTATCTCATATCCTAGAACTTTACTCACCAAAGAACTGCTCGTTTACGGATGTCCTTTCCACCTAAGGAATTTTAGGAACAACTCAATGTCCCCAAGACCCATGGATGGCCCTGTCTGGCCGCAGTTCTCACCGGGGGGTGGGAGTACACTAAGGGTTAACCACGAGTCCTTGGACCACAACTCTAACCACAATCCTAGACGGTTCAGCAACAATTCACGGTCCTCCAACTCTGAGTGTTCATGTTCGCCCAGAGGTCTCACGTGAAGGGGGGGATACTGTCAGGAATCCGCTCCGCGGGTTACTGGTTACCTTACCTTGCAGACCGGTGCAGTTCTGGAACAGCTCTCCTGATGTTTGCTGCAGCCTGGATTCACTCACCAAAGCTATACACACTCCCTCTGGTATCTACTGCAGCTGTGCAGCCTATTATGCAACCTAGACTTGCATTCATTCATTGGAGCAATACCTTCACACCCCCGCTGGGGATTGGCCTGCTGGCCTTTAAGTATTGCCTTCCCATAGTGCTCCTTGCCGAGCATAGTCCTTACCGGATGTAACCAACTGTTCTGCCACAAGCTCTTGCTTGTACTCCTGTGCTGAAGCGGAGGTTTCCCTTGCGTCCTTCAGCTTCCTGTTCCCCTTGTGCTGAAGCGGAGCTTTCCCTTGCGTCCTTCAGCCTCCTGGATTCCTGCACTGAAGCGGAGGTTTCACCCCTGCGTCCTTCAGCCCCCTGGATTCCTGCACTGAAGCGGAGGTTTCACCCCTGCGTCCTTCAGTCTCCTGGATTCCCACCCTGAAGCGGAGGTCTCCCTGTGTATCTACAGCTTCCTGGTTCCTGGGGCCTACTCTTTCCCTAATCTAGAGAGGCCGTGTCCTGGTTCCTGCGCTGCTACAGAGGATTCCCTAGCCCGCTCAGGACTCTTGCGCTGTAGCACTGGTTTAACCGTGCAGCTAGGCGGTGTGTAAATCTGGTCTATCTTCCACCTCCTGAGACCAGTACCATGGGCCATGGTCGCCGCACGCGCAGAGACCCCCCCCGCGCTCATAAGCCGAAGCGGGGTTCTCCTGACTCCCTGTTGCCGAACTCCTGCTTGGACAATGTTTATTCTGACGTCTCCTATCCTGACCCTGGCTTGTACAACGACGATGCTGTCTTCTCCAATCCAGACCCTGCTACGTACGACTATGAACTGCGCAATCCGGATCAGCCTGCGAGGTTTAAGGTCGGTGCTTTTACAACCCTACCTCAGCCACGCGGTCCGTCCCGAGTTTGTGGCGAGCACAACCGTGACAGATTTAAGCAACACGTTATTTGTTTTTTTTAATTATGTCTTGTGTTCTTTTAACTAAGTTCTGTGTTTATATTGATAAGTTTTGAATAAAGTTTGTTGAAAGGGAAAAAAATTGTTTATCACCTGACCTGCCTGGCCCATAGGAATGAACGTTACGTCAGCGCGACAACGTCTCTGGACGCACGCTGATGACGTCATTCGTATGGCGCGACGGACAGCTCTTGTGAAAGTAGATACACCACCTGACTTGACCAGCCTATGGCTGTGTACGTTGCGTCACCGCGACTCCATGCAGACGCCGGTTGATGACGTCACACCCGATGGACATTTCAGGTAAGTATAAATAGGCAGCATTTGTTTTACCTTATCACCTTGATAAAGTACTATGTGTACGAAACGCGTAGGTGTGTTCATCTAGTCCCTTTTTTCACTGTAAGTTCAGCTTGCAATAAATTACCCCGTTTGTCAGTTTTGGAGTGGCCTGGCCATTTTTTCCCTCTCTGGATACCGGAAGAAGGATTTCCTCGGCTGTGCTTCATCTACACCCACTACCTTCTTGAAAATCACTGCTAGCTGATCCATTTTGTGTATTGCCACTGTGTTCAGAGGTACTTCTCTAAATTCCAGCGCCATGCTTTCCCCTTGGGTAGAGGGAACCCAATAGAGCACAAACCCCAATCAAAGCTGGGAAAGATAAACTAAATTTGTGATAGAAAGATAAAAGCGCTGAATGTTTGCCTTAAACAGGATTATTTTTTACAGTTGCCAATTGCATTAAGTTGTTTACAGCATATTTTCTGAGCTCAGTGGAATTGCCGCCTTAAGTGTTTATACATAACTTTCTAAGTGGGTGTCAACTCCCTTTTTTAAGTTACTTGTATGATAGGAAAATGTCTGCTCACCGCTAGAAGAGCTCTGCTCTGTTCTATCTTGAATATGCTGGTTCAGCAACTTTTATAGCAACACTAGCTGAGAGACCCGGCGTTGCCCGGGATGTAAATGCGTAATAGGTAGTATTATTTATAAATCGTGGAACAATAGGTGACTGTTTGTTGTAAAGGTTGGATAATAATATTGAAAAGAAAGATGGAAGAAAATGTAATACGATGTTGTATAAAAATGGTTTATTGTAACCACACCACAGTACAATGTATATTTTGGTGCTATAAGTGATGTAAAAATGTGAGGCGTGTGTCCTGCTAGGGTGTGAGGCGGCGGGTGGCGCGTGGGTTGTGAGTGCTGTCTGCGAGTGGGTGTCCTGCTAGGGTGTGAGGTGGCGGGTGGTGCGTGGATTGTGAGTGCTGTCTGTGAGTGTGGGTCCTGCTAGGGTGTGAGGCGGCGGGTGGCGCGTGGGTTGTGAGTGCTGTCTGTGAGTGGGGTCCTGCTAGGGTGTGAGGCGGCGGGTTGTGAGTGCTGTCTGTGAGTGGGGGTCCTGCTAGGGTGTGAGGCGGTGGGTCAGTGATGTCGGTGCGTAGGGGCGGGAGGCAGCAGGTGTGTGTGGCGGCAGGTATGTGTCGAGTGTTGCGGGTGTCTGTTGAGTGCGTGCAGCGGCTGTGAGGCGGTGGGTGAAAGGCAGAGCGGCCGGAGTAAAGGCGGGTGAAAGGCGGGGGTGGGGAGGCGGTAAGGCGGGCAGGAAGGCGAAGGGCGGCGAGAAGGGGAGGAGGGGGGATGTGGTGGGAAGGGGGAGGTGGTGGGAAGGGGGAGGAGGGGGGAGGTGGTGGGAAGGGGGAGGAGGGGGGAGGTGGTGGGAAGGAGGAGAGGGGAGAGGTGGTGGGAAGGGGGGGGGGAGGTGGTGGGAAGGGGGGGGAGTTGGTGGGAAGGGGGAGGAGGGGTGAGGTGGTGGGAAGGGGGAGGTGGTGGGAAGGGGGAGGTGGTGGGAAGGGGGGGGAGGTGGTGGGAAGGGGGGGTGGGAAGGGGGGGGAGGCGGTGGGAAGGCGTGGGGGAGGCAAAGGGGGGGGTGGAGGGGAGGCGAAGGGGGGAGGCAAAGAGGGAGGTGAAGGGGGGGAGGTAAATGGGGAGGTGAAGGGGGGGAGGTAAATGGGGAGGTGAAGGGGGGTGGAAGGGAGGAGAAGTGGAGTGAGGGGAGGTGAAAGGGGGTGAGGGGAGGTGAAAGGGGGTGAGGGGAGGTGAACGGGGGTGAGGGGTGGGTGAGGGGAGGTGAAAGGGGGTGAGGGGAGGTGAAAGGGGGTGAGGGGAGGTGAGGGGTGGGTGAGGGGAGGTGAGGGGAGGTGAGGGGTGGGTGAGGGGAGGTGAAAGGGGGTGAGGGGAGGTGAGGGGTGGGTGAGGGGAGGTGAAGGCCGCTCACTCACCCGTCCGGCAGGTTCCACGTGGATCTGAGGCGGGAGGCAGCGTGTTGTGGCTGCTCCCACGCTGTGTCCCGGGCGGTCGCTCGCTCCCCCGCTGACTGTAGCGGCGCCGGGGGGGGGGGGCTATCGGGGAGACACTGACACTGGAGGGGGGGTGGAGGGGAGATGAAGGGGGTGGAGGGGAGGTGAAGGGGGGGTGGAAGGGAGGTGAAGGCCGCTCACTCACCCATCCGGCAGGTCCCACGTGGATCTGAGGCGGGAGGCAGCGTGTTGTGGCCGCTCCCCCGCTGTGTCCCGGGCGCCGCAATCTTGGGTACTCGGCGCCGCGAGGCATGCTGCCTGGCCACTGGCTGTTCCCCCGCCGGGGAAGGGGTGAGTTGTAGCGCCGGGGAGGGGGGGCATGTATATGTGTGGGGGGGGAGAGGTGGGATATAGAAGGGGGGTCTCGCACGGCCGCTGACACTGGGTGGGGGTGGGGGGCGCTGAAGGGGTAATAATAGTGTGTGTCCCGCTGACTGTAGCGCCGGGGGGGGCGGGGTGAAAGCGCGGGAGACACGGGGAGAGGAGGAGGTGCGCGCGGGTGCTGCTAACACTGTGAGCCCCGCTAATGTAGGTAACACCGTGTGTGTGTGTGTGTGTGTGTGTGTGTTTGTGTGTCTGTGTCCCTGTGTGTCCTTTGGCCCGTCACTCCGCCTCAGGCCAATGAGAGGTGTGCGGGGGCGGGCGGGCCAAGGGACCAATGAGATTGCCGCTAGGGACGCAGACATACAGTGCTTTCACAAATATATAGTAGATATGTAGTGTGGCCTGGGAATGTAATGACATCTAGAGCATATACTTACTGACATACTTATCTAATAATTTCATGTTTTCCCCCTAAAAATGCACTCCACGAAATCTTATTGCATGATGCTGACAAGCCCGACTTTCCAACCAGAACACCTCTTACATACTGGGGGGGGGAGGGTTCTGGCCAAAACAATAATACAAATCAATTACAATTTCTCCCTGGTACTGCCACAGGTGCATAATCTTCCACAGCAAGTGAGGATCATGTGCAGAAAGGAACAAGGAATAAGATGGTGCTCCGCTGGATTTATGCAAATGATGGATAGATTTGTTAAGCCCAGTGGAGTGCCAAAACCATAATGCAAGCAGCAGCAGCAAGTGGGCCAGTGAAACATACTCATCTTTTCTTTATTCTGTAACAAGCCTGGATAGAGTGAAAATCCTCAGAACTGGAATATCATTAAATTCCTCTATGTAAACCAGTGATTTTCAACCGGGGTTCCGCGGCCACCAGAGGGGGGAGAGCTAGGACAACTCTACCAGATGTCCCAGGCCAGGCGACATCCCACGTAGCCGTGACCCGGCGGCTCCCCAGCTCAGCAGCCGCCCAATCACCGCAATCCTTCCTCTCTCTGCGCCTGTCGGCGCCGGAAGTCGCGTTCAACTTCCAGCCGACAGGAGGAGGGAGCTTCGGATCAGGGGCAGCATTGCAGGCCCCAAGGTAAGAGGTGCAGATCTCTGCTGTTCTCACTGCTGGGATCACAAAATAATAATGTGTGTAGAAGAGGGAGCATCGGAGGGAGGGTGAGGGGGGGAGGGATGGGGGCGGGGGAGAGAGGGTTGGGGTTCCTCAGAATTTCACAATCTAATTCTACAGTTCCTTAACAAACAAAAAAAGGTTTAAAACCACTGAAGTAAGGTTTCTCTTCTGTGCAAATTTGTATAGTACTTTCAAGTTCACCCACATAATAACACAACATAACTCAGATTCAATACAAATGATAAGAGCACCGCACGGATATATACATCAGTGGCAGCAGGTACTCTTATTTCTTAGAAGTACACTCATTTTATATGGATTTCAATAATGACTTGTCATTCTGTGTTTACTGTTTATTATTATGACAAGGTTACCATTGAGTAGGGCTATTTTTGTGCAGGATCTCAGGGGAACTGATTTGTGAGATCATTTTATTTTTATTTTTTAATATACTGGTACGTTTTTTCCCTTAGCTGGCTAGAAACTTCCATATGATGATTATGAAATTGTTATAGATGGGGCTGGCACGATCTAAGACAAGTAGTTGTGGCTGTTTCACTGCAGGAACTGTTCACCACCAGAGGTAATATATCCGCTACTCCCTTTACCCTAAAAACCCTAACACTAGCCTCTTAACCCCCTTACCCCAAAGACCCTAACCTTAATCCCTAACCCTAAAGCTTATCACCCACCTCAGGGCCCTAACATAACCTCTTACCCTAAGACCCTTAACCCCTTACCCCAACCCTAAATAGCTTAACCCCTCCTAACTAATCACCAACCTCAGAGCCAAAACAGCCAAGGCCAACTTTCCCTCTGCGGCTGAACAGCTGCGGCTTAAAGTCCCTTTCCAGGGCTGCCACGGTTGATTATTTATGTTTTTGCTTAGGTTTTCTGGTCTTCTTTCTTATAAAAACTGAACATCACTGAGATGTACTGTATATATCACAGTTACATCTTATATGTGTAGATCATACTGAGATGTACTGTATATATCACAGTTACATCTTATATGTATAGATCATACTGCGATGTACTGTATATATCACAGTTACAGTATATGTATAGATCACACTGCGATGTACTGTATATATCACAGTTACATCTTATATGTATAGATCACATTGAGATGTACTGTATATATCACAGTTATGGTATATGTATAGATCACACTGCGATGTACTGTATATATCACAGTTGTGTATAGATCACACTGAGATGTACTGTACTGTATATATCATAGTTATATGTATAGATCACACTGAAATGTACTGTATATATCACAGTTATACGTATAGATCACACTGAGATGTACTGTATATATCACAGTTATATTATTTATTTATAAAATATTTTACCAGGAAGTAATACATTGAGAGTTACCTCTCGTTTTCAAGTATGTCCTGGGCATAGAGTTAAGACAAATAATACATGTTTACAAATACAGTTAGATAAATGAACAGGGTATACATTATATACAAGACATTGCATGCACAGTTAAAGATAATATATATTATGGGCGTATGAAACAGTTACAGACCAGTTTAAAATGTGAGACAGCCTTAGATTTGAAAGAACTTAAACTGGTGGTGGATGTGAGAGTCTCTGGTAGGTTGTTCCAGTTTTGGGGTGCACGGTAAGAGAAGGAGGAACGTCCGGAAACTTTGTTGAGCCTTGGGACCATGAACAGTCTTTTGGAGTCTGATCTCAGGTGATAAGTGCTGCATGTGGTAGGGGTGAGGAGCTTGTTCAGGTAGCTGGGTAGCTTGCCCATAAAGAATTTGAAGGCAAGACAGGAAAGGTGAACTTTGCGCCTAGACTCGAGTGATGACCAATCTAGTTCTTTGAGCATTTAGCAGTGATGTGTGTTGTAGTTGCATTGGAGAACAAAACGACAAATTGAATTGTAGAAGGTGTCAAGTTTGCTAAGGTGGGTTTGAGGTGCCGAGCCATATACTATGTCTCCATAGTCAATAATTGGCATTAGCATCTGCTGTGCGATACGCTTTCTGACCAGGAGACTTAGGGAGGATTTGTTCCTGTAAAGTACCCCTAGTTTGGCATAGGTCTTGGTTGTCAGGGTATCAATGTGCATTCTGAATGTTAAGTGGGAGTCAAACCATATGCCCAGGTATTTAAAACTAGTAACAGGAGTTAGGGTGGTGTTAGCGTTGGTTCTAATCAGGAGCTCAGTCGCTGGAAGCTTTAAAAATGTAGTCTTGGTCCCAAATACCATTGTTACAGTCTTGTCAGTGTTTAAAAACAGTTTGTTTTGGGAAATCCAGTTTTCGAGTCTCAAAAAGTCAGACTGAAGTATGTGTTGAAGGTCAGAGAGGCTATGGCTGTGTGCATATAGGATTGTGTCATCTGCATACATGTGTATTGAGGCTTCCTTACAAGCTGTGGGAAGATCATTAATGAAAACTGAGAAGAGTAGGGGCCCCAGAACAGAGCCTTGCGGGACACCACAGGTGATATCCAGGGGGTTGGAGTTAGAGCCTGAGATGGACACATGTTGGGATCTTCCTGATAGGTAGGACTGAAACCAGTTTAAAGCATGCTTCCCTATTCCAGAGCTCTGGAGTTTGTTAAGCAGGATAGCATAATCAACTGTATCAAAAGCCTTTGCAAAATCTAGGAATGTATAGATCATACTGAGATGTACTGTATATATCACAGTTATATGTATAGATCACATTTTCTACCCTTTCTTGTGTGTGTTCACAGAGATGTGGATGACAAGTCATGACAATGTAATTTGTTGATAACTTTGCTAGATGCACTGAATACAGAAGATTGCCAATAGGTTTTTCTGTTTTAAAGAAAGACCATGTGACTGCGTAATGCTAAAGACCCCAACAGTAGGATAAATGAATGAATGAATAACCAGATACTTGTAGGGGGGACCCCTAAACATACACTTGATAGAAGACAGGTACTGGGTTGCAGTCCCGGATGGTAAGCTCACTAATAAGTGACGCTGTTGTAAACAATAACACCAGGAAGATTGAGCATAACAACGCCCTATAACGTACCAATTGTCTAAATAAAGTCCTGAACAGGAAAACATGTAGCAAGCGATTGACTCACTGTGAGTGCTGCACAGTCCATGCGATCCAAAGGTGAGGGGTCCCCAGGTGTGCTTCCCTCCAAGGGGTAGGCTAGTAGAGAAGGAGAAAAACTGGAAGAGCACTACTGTAGGTATCAAAAAAGTAGAAAGGAGGGTGCGCATCCCATAAAAAGATTATTTATTGGTCATGGAAAAACAGGGCAACGGAGAGCCCCACCAACGTTTCACGCTTCACAGAGCGCTTTCTCAAAGAAAGTAGGATTTTTTGTAATCTTTTAGATCCTTTTTTTTTCTAATTGCGGATTAAAAGCAGCTGTCTACCCGGAATATATTTTTGCTTCAATGTGGCTTTCAGTTGCACTATTTTCAAACGAATATCAGAACCGCCCACACAATTTGATTTCAGCTGCAAAAAGCATCCCCCTTATCCAGCGACGGATGAGATCTGCCTGAAACAAAGGAGAACTGCTGAAGTTACAGAAACCTAATGAGGCTACATGTTCTATAATTAATCCATTGCCAGAAAGCCGGTAATTAGGGTGGGAAAGAGCACTTGAGGTCAGCATTTAACACTTAAGAATAAATCTTTATAGCAGCCTTGAAATATTGAGGAGGAAAAAATAGTTTACCCTTTCAAAAATAGTGTACAGTGTAAAACAATGGTGAGTATCTCTATTTACTTTAATAATCCATGATAGCTCTCATGTTGCAGCCATAATAGAATAGAACCACGTGGTGGCTGGACGCTCGTGCAGTGTTCGTGGCTGGTCCTCTGGCAGTGACGAGTTATACAGGGACATATTCTGCTAGCTTGTTTACACCGGGTTGAAGCAGGGGGTCTCCGGAGCTGACCCTCGTTCATTTCAGCCCCGGAGACCCCCTTGTTTCCGGAGATCCTTTCGAAGGGGGTGCCGGTATCTCAGCAAAGTTTAAAGCTCCCGCGTCACGCGGGCCAATGGGAAGTCAAACCTCATGACATCACGGTTTCCTATTGGCCCGCAGGGGGCGCGAGCTGGGAAAGGCGGCCATTACGTGATCCCTGCTAGCCGAACGGTGCGGCTGCTTCATGAAGGTTTAAATCCCCTGCGTCAAGCCTCCATTTTGTTTTCACTGGAGGGGACCATACCGGTGGCACCTTCAGCGGTAAGTGCGTCGAAGTCAGGGAAAAATTAACACCGTTCAGCCACGAAGACCTCCTACTTCCTATACATGTTAAAAGAAAAAGCTCTGGGGGAGTGGTAAAGATTAAAAAATTAGTAGGGAGAACTGCCCCTTTAAGGATAGAAATCTTTTTACAAGTTTTTGCCAAATGTACCTTACACAGACTTAACATGTTAAATGTAAACTATGTGTCAGGCGTACGAACACCTCACACCTTTCTCATATCTTAGTCTTCTATAAAAGGATGTTTTTAGTTGTATCTGCCGCCGCCGTTTTGGGCCTTGAGCTAGGACCATTAGCGTTAAGATTACGGGTTTCGTTTTTAGGGTAAGTGGTTAAGGTTCAGCTTTTTAGGGTTAGGCCAGGGGTCTCCAAACTCAGTCCTCAAGGGCCGCCACCAGGCCGGCTTACATGGATATCCCTGTTTCAGTTTTTGCTGAGCCACTGATTGAGCCACCTGTGCTGAAACAGGGATATCCATAAAAGCCAGTCTGTTGGCGGCTCTTGAGGACTGAGTTTGGAGACCCCTGGGTTCGGGGATACATTACCTGCGGTGGCAAACAATCCTGGTGGCCAAACGTCCCGGCGGTGGAACGGCCGCGGCTGAATGGTCATGGCGAATTGTCCTAGACATATGCATACGAGATTGCAGGAATTTACTGCTACATTAATGTTGGTGTTAACTGGTATATTATATAAAGCCAGGAGCTTCCCTTGTGATGTATGGATTACAGCCCTGGGTGCTCTGATAGTATGCTGCACATTATTATTTGCGGTATTTCCTGCGTTTATTTGGGGATTTTTATCTCATCTTGCCTTCAGCAAACACAGACGTTACCACTTCTAATGCCAAACCCTCTCCGCCCGGGCCCCTCAGATAACCATTGTAGCTCGGGTCACCTGGTTGGGACTAACCCTCCCAAGAAATAATATGCCAGAGTTTGTATCCTTTGTCCTGTTTGTTGTGATCACTGCCCTCTACTTTTCTGCTCGCACTGAAATGAAATGTAAAAAAAAGGCTTCGCCATGACATCACGTCTGTTGACTTAGCAGATAATGTGCATCAAGTGCAAGAAACTTGTTGATACGTTTTTGAAACATTAAAGCAGCAATCCCAGCTGGATTTTGTACATTTGTTAACCGAGGGGGACTTCAGAAGATGAACCTTGTTATTTTCAGCTCCGGGCCCCCCCCCCCCCCGCTCCGGGTTCCCGAGAAACTTACTGGTGTCTCAGCCCATCAAGGTCTTGGGGCTCCCACTTGCCAATAGGAAGCAGCAACGTCACCTGGGTCATATTCTTCCTGTTTACAGACTCGGACAAAGACTTTCTGTAATGTGTTGCCAAAATTCCAGGTCAGAAGCACTTGTTATTAAGGATGTTTTTCTGAGGATTTCAGCCTATAATTATCTGTGGGCTTTGGTACAGAGGCCTTTATAGACAGGGGTTTAACAGCCCTAGATAACAAAAAACAGCATGTTATTGTCTACTTTTATCCTTTGGAGAGAACAATAAGAATGCAGTTACTGCTTTACATGAATAGAAGCGCGTATTCGTACTGGGGTTGTGTGAGGTGACATCATTTAGCTGCTCAACCGACTCATGCTACTCTTCGGGAAGTCCTTCCCACAGTAAATAGTCACAGGAAGCCCTGCTCAGATCCCCAACCTCATCTTACATTCAACAGCCCGAGTAAACAAACACTCTAATAAACAAGTCCACTGAGGGGATGAATGTCACTCCGACACATTATTGAACCAAAGAACATTTGTGGAAAATAAGGCAGTTTATATCACCACATTACAATCTTGGAATGTCCATTACAATTATGAGTTTAGCATGTTGGTAGTTTGGTAACTCTGCAAATTCTTAACTTACCACATAAGAGACAGCGCAAAAAAGCGGATATAAGTTAAAGGGTTGGTTTTTTTTACACTTATATCTGCTTTTTTGCACCCTCTCTTTTTTTTCATAAAAGATTTTGCCTTGAACGGGAATTATCCCATTGTGATCGTGGGTGTGGGAGTGACTGCAGAGACGAGGAAAGATTCATCTATGCTAAACAAATAAAGCGCGCTGGGGAACACGTTTTTTTTTGTTGTTTTTTTTAATATATCTTTTTTATTCAGGTACAAGTCATACAGATATATACATGTGTTGGTGTTCCCGCCGCGTTATATGCATGTATATACACACATACATAAATACAGATACACAGATACACATATATATCACATAAGATACATATAGAGAAACATCATATACTTGATATCGTTTTCCGCTATAGAACAATACATTGGGATCTTGGGATGTGTCACCTAATTTTTTCTTTTTCCTTTATAACTCGGACTCCTAGAAGCCTCTGAACACTCCCTCAAACATGGGAGCGCTTATTAAACTAATCGCCAATAGGCGTTAACATTCTTTGGATCTTCTCTACATATTATGTTTACTGGGGGAACACGTTTTAAACTGTAATTTTTCATTTACTTCACATATAAAACATTCATTTTCTATATGGGTCACCCCACTGCTTTCTCAGGGATTCCCTTTGCAATTAACTCAATTCTCTTGTATAGAGACGCTCAGCATCTTTATATTATGCAATCAAATTCATTTTTAGAGAGGGACAAAATATTTTCTCCTAAAACATGCTGAGTTTTTTTAACCAAGCATCCAAACAAATCTCATTGATAATTACTATTTAAAAACATAGGAATGAACTGTAAGACTCCGGATTTTACATGAAGTGACTGTCCTGGAACCTGTCTGTTTATTTTGCCTGTTCTGAGGATGCTATCACTCCTCAGTGTTATAATGTTACAAATGTAACTATTTTGTTTGGCTTCTGAGCCAGTTGCTTTGGCAACTCCCCTGTACTCCTTAGTGAGTTGGGCTGCCCCTCCTCTTCCCTGCTAGTTGGTGCAGTCTGTGCCTTATTTCCTGCTTGTCCCGGTGAGCATACTGTACTTCCTTTTGGAATCTACAGCCTTGTAACATTCCCTCTCACTATTCTCCCAGAACATTAATTTTCTACCTTCCTCTCACAAATGGTACCTGCAAGTTGTTTTATGTTTCTGTAAACCCCCTCCAATAAAGTTAAAGAAAATAGGACTCTGTGTGCATTGAAAGGGGATTAGTTTAAACTGCCTGATTCTACTCAGTACCTACAGTGAGCCTGGGCCAGAACAGTGACCATAACTACAATGTACATATTCGCGCAAAATTACAGAAAAAAAATACCAGGACCATACTTAACAAAGGCCATAAATACTATTAAAATTGTTATTTTATCTTGGATAAAAATGGTGTAGCCCCTCCCCCCCCCCCCCCCACCACATCATAGTTCTTGGCTCAGATTTTACTCTGCTTCAGTTAGCAATAAGGAAAGTCTCATAAAGCAAAAGGGAGGTTTACTACGGACTGATAATTCTTTAATCTGAAGTATATATCCATGTTTGCATCTTTTTGCTGTCATTTGTCATCTGCTAGTGAAAACCTTGACATCTGAACAAACTTTAATTGAATGTATGAAATGAATAGCAAGTTTTATACTTGAAGACAGAAAAGATAATCATTCACATGTTGCATTGAGGTTGTGTAAAGTCTTTGTCAGAAAACCCCTTTCTAAGTACACACGTCGAGGAAGCTATGTGCAACTGTCCCACAAGGAAGATAGGATCCATGGCTAATGAAATGATTACATCTTTTTCTGAGGGTTTTTTTTTTTAGACAAAATGTCAATTTAGTAGTTTAAACGAGCCATGAGTTGAATGTAAATTATATATACATACATACATACATACATGAAGATGTCTGCAACAACCGGAATGCCTCAAGGAGAGGAGCAGGGAGGGGAGGAGACAGATACAGCAGGAGACAGAGAGACAGCAAGGAGGGCAGGAGGAGGCAGAGAGAGACAGCAAGGAGAGGAGACAGAGAGATGACGAGGAGGGAATGGAGAGCAGTGTGTGCATGGGGTAGGAGGGATTGCAAATAGAGGAGGAGAGCGAGCAAGGTGAGTAGGAGGAGGAAACCAACAGCAAGGAGAGGCAGGAGAGTAGTGTGCACCGTGAGGAGCAGACACAGTAAGGCAGGGAGGAGAGTGTGCAGAGGAGGAGGGCATGATGGAGGAGGGAGTAAAGTGGGGAAGAGGGCACAAGACACAGCAAGGCATTACATGGTGGACTGGAAACAACGAGTAATGTTTAATTAATAACCTTTAAGATCAGATAGATTGGTGTATGTTACGCCGGGTACAGCTAGTGTCAAATAATTTGTGTGTTATTTCTAGACAAAGGAACCACAAATATGTATTATACAGTAACCTGTATTTCTTTTTTGGTTTCAAACTGTTTTTATTTGTTTTCAAATATAGTCAAGGTAGGGAGTGGATACAGAATATAAAGAAAGGACGGGTGGGGAACAACACCCTACAAAAGAATAAAAAAATTAGTCATAATAACTTTAACAATACTAATAAAAAAAAAAAAAATATATAGGGGAGGCAAGAGATACTAGTGGTAACAACCTGAATAATTGTCCTGATTCTTTGGTATAGTATGGTTTGTAGCTTTTAAGCAATTTTTTCCGCTATAGAAATATATTTTTTCATTTTTGATATTTTCAAATTTGATTAAATGCGTATATCTTGTATTGTCGCTATATCTTCTGGAAAGGCACTCAACCATGGATTCCAGATTTTGTTTTCACATTTCTCCGTAGTGTTGTTCATAGATGCGTCAGTTTTTCCATTTCTAGAACATGTCACCCTTTTTCTTGAAAGACTCGATAGGACGGTATATTTATCTGCTTCCATTGACGTGCTGTTGTGCATCTAGCTGCTGTTAAAAGATGCGCAATTGATTTGTTGCATATGACGCATTTGGCAAAGGTTGCCCCAAAATCATTATTAATAGATCCATTGGTATAGCCACACCAATCACCCTGGTGATCTCTTTCTTAATTTTCCTCCAATAGGGAACAGCCTTTGGGCATGTCCAGAATATATGGTATAATGTACCTCTATAACCACAATTTCTCCCGCACATGGTGCTTGTTCGTTTATAAATATGTACTAACCTATGTGGTGTTAAATACCAACTCACCATAATCTTGTACCTATTTTCTTTCATTATAGTGCAGACAGATGAGCTCGGCGCATCCCATATCTCTGCTCAATCATCCTTAGAAATCTCTCTTCCAATATCCTTTTCCCATTGAGATATATATATATGAGTTTTTCTTTTTTGTCTAGGGAACTCAAGAGTAGAATATATATTTGAATTCAACCCTCTCTGATGTGCTTGTATTGTGCACATCTCTTCAAATTCGGTTGGATGTGTATTCCCTCACGGAAAACATTTTGAAATAATAAAAATGTCTGATTTCTGTATATCGGAAAAGTTCTGAAAATGGAATTTGTATTTCTTCAAATGTGTACAGGCATACCCCACATTAACGTACGCAATGGGACCGGAGCATGTATGTAAAGCGAAAATGTACTTAAAGTGAAGCACTACCTTTTCCCCACTTATCGATGCATGTACTGTACTGCAATCGTCATATACGTGCACAACTGATGTAAATAACGCATGTGTAACAGGCTCTATAGTCTCCCTGCTTGCGCACAGCTTCGGTACAGGTAGGGAGCCGGTATTGCTGTTCAGGACGTGCTGACAGGCGCATGCGTGAGCTGCTGTTTGCCTATTGAGCGAGATGTACTTACTCGCGAGTGTACTTAAAGTGAGTGTACTTAAACCGGGGTATGCCAGAAACATAGCATCTTTAATCAGTAACTTGTATTTCTGTAGAACTATGTAATTTACTCTATATAACATTTATCTTTATATACATTTTTAAACCCTTTTTTAACGACATTTCAAACACAACTTTTGTTATTGTCTTGTGTGATCAAAAAAAGCAGAATTCCATCATGTCCAAAATGTGCCACTGTCAGCTGTGGGAATTCCTGTGCACTACGGTTAGATTCCCCAATGGAGTACCCTGTGGAGACAGACAAAGCCAGCATTTACTCCTTATGATTTATCCTGACTTAGTTGCATAACATTAATACTAAAGGCTTATGGAATAAAACAAGTAAAAGAATTAAAGATATTTAGCGTTGCATTTAAAGTGGGCACTTTTCAAAGGGAACATTTATAAGGGAGCACAGAGTTATATAGGAGTTAGACAAGAGGTGGGCTTCAGTCTGTCTGGATCTTCCAGCAACTCTGTGTGAGAATATTACTGGGCAGCTTTCAGTGAGCTCACTACTCTACACTAATATTCTACATTTGTAGGCCTGCACCATTAAACCCCCCTTCCCTCCCCCCTTCTTCATCTACTGCAGTCTCTCAAAGCGTCTTATCCACACACGCACTAATCACATCTCCCTCCCATGACTACGGCCGCGCTCACACAGGGGTCTTCGCGACGCTGTGTGCGTGCGTCCGCGCGCCTCCGTCTGCTGGGCGATGTGTGATCATCCAGGAAGTGTGTGTGAGAGCCGGTCTGTGTCTGTGCGAGCATGTGTTAGCAGGTGTGTGTGTGTGTAATTAGAGCAAGTCCCCGAAGCGCCTGTACTCCGGATCCCACTTCAGCTTGTTTTGTGTGGGGTTTTTCCTTTCTTCCTCCACACCAAAGGGTGAGCGAAGTTATCACAGCTAATTTTATTTTAGTTTTATTTTACAGAGGTATTTGTCCCTCATAACCCCCACCCCCCGCCCAGCACAGATCTGCCCCGAAACCCACTGCACAGTGGGGATCATATACTGAGAGGGGGGAGGTCCCCTGTCCCTCCGATTTCACTGCCGAGTCTCTGGTCAATTTCAGCAGCCAATCAATGTAAACGTCTGGACATTGATTGGCTGCTGAAATTGACGTCATGCTGCTGCAGCCGGAGATCACAGTTTCAAAAGACTCCCGCGACTGCAGCAGCGTTGACGCCGTACTTTGCAGCCAATGGTAGTTTCAATACTGAACACTACCATTGGCCGCCAGGCATCTGTGCCGAACGCGCGCGCACATAGTGTAGCACGCTGTGTGAGCGGGGCCTACCCCATCCTCCAATTCCCTCAGCAACCCCTTTCTACACATCCTGGTACTGCCTAATGCGGCAAGCTGTTGGCAGCATCCAAAGGGCATATACCATTTGTATGTATGTATGTATGTATGTATGTCTTGTATAGCGCCGTACAGAGACAGTAGGAAGGTGTTCTGGTAAGTGCGTCTGTAAGGGGCCAAGGTTGATGTATGATGTGTATATTATCAGTCACGGAGCTACTCATATGCTTTGTTAAGAAGATGTGCTTTAAGATAGGTCTTAAATGTGGATAGAGAGGGTGCTAGTCGGATATTGAGGGGAAGGGCATTCCAGAGGTGTGGGGCAGTCAGTGAGAAAGGTTTATGGCGGGAGAGAGCTTTAAACACTAAAAGGGGGTAGAGAGAAGACATCCTACGCAAGAGTCGGGATGGTGCATAGCGAGAAATTGGGGCTGAGATGTAAGGAGGAGCAGAAGAGTGTAAAGCTTTAAAAGTGAGGAGGATAATTGAGTGTGTGATACAGGATTTGATAGGAAGCCAGGAGAGGGATTTCAGCTGAGACAGATTTTGGAAATAGAGTGATTCTGGCAGCAGTGTTTAGGATAAATTGTAGGGGAGACAGGTGAGAGGCAGGAAGGCCGAACAGCAGGAGGTTACAGTAATCGAGACGGGAGAGAATGAGGGCCAGAGTCAGCGTTTTAGCAGTAGAGGAACAGAGGAAAGGGCGTATCTTTGTGATATTGCAGAGGAAAAAACACATTTTAGCTACCCTTTTGAATGTGAGAGAGGAGCCGCAGCGTGCTTGTCATACTATGTGTATGCTAGTGCTTCCAACAGTAATATATAAGGAGGTAGTAGAGCCAGTCTTAGGAGGAAATATGAGCAGCTCCGTTTTTGCCATGTTAAGTTTAAGTCAGCGTTGGGCCATCCAGGATGATATCTCAGAGAGACACATTCAGAAACTTTGGTCTGTACAGCAGGTGTAAGGTCGGCACTGCACAGGCCAGCTGGATATACTGTATTACAGCGTCATACTAATTAATTACTTCAGCCACCTCTCAGCCTTGACTACAATTGCTCTGCTCTCACTTGCACTTTGCCTCTCCCCCTAGCTCATAAACGCTCAGACAGAAACCCTCTTGCCTAATTTCCTATTCTCTACTGTTTTCTCCCTCATTCTGCAGCTATCAACTATCTGCTTCTCACATCACACCCCCATGGCCCAAAAAAGAATAAAATCCAGCAATCTCATGTCCTATTCTCTCTTCCTCTCCTCACCACTACTCCTACTCTGTGGCGACATGTCCCCTAATCCTGGCTCTATCCACACCAATACTTTCATGTCCAACACCCTTCCCCAAAGTCTCGTCACAATGCACTGCCAATCACTCCATCCCCATTTCCCTTCTCCATTCCCTTCTTCCTGTGCCCTATAGAATGCATGGTCTGCCTGCAACAAACTAGCAGCAATACATGATTTATTCCTTCCAACTCTCCCAATCTTATAGTCATTAGATGAGAAACCTTGCTCACCCCCTCAGACACTGCCTCTCCTGCTGTACTCGTCTACGGTGGTCTCCCCCTCAACCACATCCCAGACCAGGGAATAGACAGAGTGGAGGAGTTGGCATACTACTCTCTCCATGCTGCACATTTCATGTCTTACCCCCTTTTCCCTCCCTCTCTTTCTCATCCTTTGAAGTCCACGCTGTCCGTCTCTCCCCCCCCCCCTTTCTGTAAGTGTCACTATCGTCTATCGTCCCCCTGGACTTACATCTCAATTTCTTGGCAACTTTGCAGCCTGGCTCTTTCACTTCTGACACACCTACTGTCACACTGGGAGACTTTAACATACCTATTGACAATCCCACTGCCACCTTAGCTGCCCATTTTATCTCTAACCTCCTCCTATGGTCTCTCCCAGCGACCACCTCTCCTACTCACTGCAATGGCCAATCCTATGCCCTGGTTTTCTCCCACTTTTACTCTGTCTCTAACACGCCCTTTCCTCTCTCTCTCTGATCATGACCTCCTAACCTTTAACCTCACCCTACCCTCTGCACCTTCCACAACACCTACTTCCACAAGCACATACAGAAACCTACATGCTTTAAACCCCCTCCAATTTTCACAATTTCTACCCTTTCTTGCCCCAACCTAGCAACCTTTCTATACAACAGTACACTCTCATCGCACTTAGACAAGCCTGACACCACACGTCGCCACGGACAAACCAAGCCACAACCGTGACACATACACTTCACCCGATATCTCCAAAAGTGCTCACGTACTGCGGAACGTCGCTGGAGGAAATCCCGCTCTAAAGCAGATATCATCCAATATAAATTCATGCTCTCCTCCTATAACACTGCCCACACCCTTGTCAAGCAAACCTATTTTTCTTCACTCTGTCCTCTAACCCTCAATGCCTTTTCACCACCTTTAACTCCCTTCTCCGCCCAGCTACACCTGCACACCCTTCTAACCTCACAGCCTGAGACCTCACACCACCTACTTCACAGACAATATTAAGTCAATCAGACATGACATATCTTCATGTCAAGCTGCACAGGCAACACTTACCTCCCCTCGCACACCTAAATCCACTCATAATTTCCCCCTGCGCTCCTCTCATCATCTCGCCCAAATCCTGCCCCCTTTATTCTATTCCCATACATTCCCTCCGCACCCTCTCTGGCACACTAAGCACCACCCTAACTCACCTTTTTAACCTCTCACCTCTGGCACATTCCCATCTTCTTTGAAACACACACCCATCATGCCCATTCTAAATAAACCCTCTCTTGACCCAGCCTCCCCCTCTAACTACCGCAATATCTCTCGTCTCCCCTTTGCCCCCAAGCTACTTGAGCGACTTGTATACAACTGCTTGACTCACTTTCTCACCTCCAACTCCCTGCTTGACTCTTTACAATCTGGTTTCTGTCCTCCGTATCAACCTTAGGCTACGCTTATAGTGACGGCGACACAACGGTCAGGCGACGGTCGCTGGAAAATCAAATAGAGATGACTTCCAGCGATCGCGACCAATCCATCGCTCCGTCGCATTGCGCTTACTATAAGCACATGTGATGGCGGCAATGCATTTGATTTGCCGCAGCGTCGCTGTCACCGGCACTATAAGCGCAGCCTTTGACAGTACTAACAAAAGTGGCCAATAACCTACACTATTCACAGTTAAATCTAAGGGTCACTTCTTCCTGCTAATTCTCCTGGATCTCTCTGCTGCCATCGACACTCTTGATCAACCCCTTCTCCTGAACATTCTGCACTCCAATGGCCTCCGTGACACAGCCTCCGTGACTGATTCCCGTCCTACGTTTCCAACCGCTCCTTCAGTGTTTCCTTCTCTGCCGTCTCCTCATCTTCAATCCCTCTTTATATTGGGGTCCCACAGGGCTCTGTCCTTGGCCCTCTCCTCTTCTCAATCTAGACCTCTTCTCTTGGTGAACTAATGCAATCTTTTGGCTTTCAGTATCACCTATATGCCGATGACACCCAAATGTATCTCTCCTCTGACCTCTCTCCCTCTCTCTTACACCACAATCTCATCAACACCTCAAGCCCGCTGTCTAGTGGTCATCTTTGACTCGCTCTCCTTTATTCCTCGCATTCGGTCCCTCATGAGGTACTGAAGGGTTTAACTCCTCCTGCAACCCTCCCGGTAGGCATAGACACCCACCACGGGCCAAGTAACACCTTCACCACCACCTCTGTCCCCATTAAACTGTGCACTGGTATTTAACCCCCTTTATTATCTTAGCGGTTAGCCGCTAAGGTAATGAAGCTGCGTGTAGGTGTATTTCTATTACACAGGATTGAAGCAGGGGGTCTCCGGAGCTGGTATTAATGCGGGTCAGGTCCGGAGACTCCCGGCTTCAAACCGATGCAGTAAAAATAAAACTGTTCTTCTAAGTTATACCGCAAATCCCATCCCGCCACCCTTGTGTGAGAACTGAGAGTTGCTAGCTAGTTGTAGGCTCGATGAGATTGTCGGCGCTACTAGAATAGGGTGATTTAACAAAAAATGCGAGTTTCAGCTGTTTGTGACCTCCCGCTCGGTTTGTCTGAGCGGGAGTTGCCGCTCGGAAGAAGCACTTCCCGAATTATTTTGGTATGCTATCGAAGCTTTCTGAATAGCTACCTATGCCATCTCGTTCGAGAAGTGCTCAGAATGCTCTGAGTTAGTTATCCAAGCTACTAGAATAGGCCCCTAAGAGTGAGACTGAATCAGTGACTCTCCCTGCGCGCCTTTAACAGGCGATCACACAGCTTTAATTTTATTTTAATAACACAGTATTGCAGCAGGGGGTCTCCGGAGCTGAATCAGGTCTGGGGATTCCCTGCTTCCCGAGTTATAGGCCCCATTATGGGGTGCCAGTATCTCCCTGCATTGTTTAAATTCTCCCGCGTATCGGTCCATGTGACCAGGAGATTTAAACAATGCAGGGGGATACCGGCACCCCATACCGGGGCCTGCAACTCAGGAGGCAAGGGGTCCCAGAGGCTGAAATTAATGCGATTCAGCTCCGGAGACCCACTAGTTCAATACTGTGTTATAAAAATAAAATAAAGCTACCTTCCCGGTAGGCCTAACCACCAACCCTGTGGCAACTAACCCGTTCACCCACCCTCTTTTCCCCCCAATAAACCAAGTACTCTGGCTTAACCCCTTCATTGCCTTAGCGGCTAGTCGCTAAGGTAATAAAGCTGCTTTTATTTTATTTTGATAACACAGTATTAAAGCAGGGGGTCTCCGGAGCTGAACCGCATTCATTTCAGCATCGGGGACCCCCTGATTCCCGAGTTACAGGCCCTGGTACCCCCCTGCTTTGTTTAAATGCCCCGTTCATGTGGGCCGTGATGCGGGCTGGGATACCGGCACCCCATAACAGGGCCTGTCACTCGGAAGCAGAGGGTCCCTGGACCTGAAATGAATGCGATTCAGCTCCGGAGACCTCCTGCTTCAAGACTGTGTTATTCAAATAAAATAAAAGCCCAGCAATCTCCTATTAGAGGCGCACAGGGAGAGTGACTGATTCCGTCTCACTCTTACTGCGTGTCTCTTACAGACAGATGCAGGATGCACACAGCGCGAGTCCCATTCAAATGCAGGGACCCCCGCTGCATTAATCCGATGGACCATTAAGTCTCCATACCCCGCGGCACGGGGGAGGATGCCGTACAGGACCTGCAAAGAGAGAGGGCCAGAACCAAAAGTTCCATCTGTATTTTACTAGAAAAAAAAGAGAGTTTTAAAAAACAAAAAAATAGAACAATTTGGCATTTATTTATAACTAGCTGAGAGACCCGGCGTTGCCCGGGATGTAAATGCGTAATAGGTAGTATTATTTATAAATCGTGGAACAATAGGTGACTGTTTGTTGTAAAGGTTGGATAATAATATTGAAAAGAAAGATGGAAGAAAATGTAATACGATGTTGTATAAAAATGGTTTATTGTAACCACACCACAGTACAATGTATATTTTGGTGGCATAAGTGATGTAAAAATCTGAGTCGTGTGTCCTGCTAGGGTGTGAGGCGGCGGGTGGCGCGTGGGTTGTGAGTGCTGTGTGCGAGTGGGGGTCCTGCTAGGGTGTGAGGCGGCGGGTGGTGCGTGGGTTGTGAGTGCTGTCTGTGAGTGGGGGTCCTGCAAGGGTGTGAGGCGGCGGCTGGCGCGTGGGTTGTGAGTGCTGTCTGTGAGTGGGGGTCCTGCTAGGGTGTGAGGCGGTGGGTCAGTGATGTCGGTGCGTAGGGGCGGGAGGCAGCAGGTGTGTGTGGCGGCAGGTATGTGTCGAGTGTGGCGGGTGTCTGTTGAGTGCGTGCAGCGGCTGTGAGGCGGTGGGTGAAAGGCAGAGGCGGCCGGAGTAAGGGCGGGTGAAAGGCAGAGGCGGGGGTGGGGAGGCGGTAAGGCGGGCATGAAGGCGAAGGGCGGCGGGAAGGGGAGGAGGGGGTGGAGGAGGGGGGCAAGGGGTGGAGGAGGGGGGCAAGGGGTGGAGGAGGGGGGAAGGGTTAGAGGAGGGGGGGGAAGGGTTAGAGGAGGGGGGGGAAGGGTTAGAGGAGGGGGGGGAAGGGTTAGAGGAGGGGGGGGAAGGGTTAGAGGAGGGGGGGGAAGGGGGGGGGCGGAGGGAAGGGGGGGGGGCGGTGGGAGGCGGTGGGAAGGGGGGGTGGGAGGCGGTGGGAAGGGGGGGTGGGAGGCGGTGGGAAGGGGGGGGAGGCGGTGGGAAGGGGTGGGGGGAGGCGGTGGGAAGGGGGGCTGGGAGGCGGTGGGAAGGGGGGGGGAGGCGGTGGGAAGGGGGGGAAGGGGGGAGGCGGTGGGAAGGGGGGGGGCGGTGGGAAGGGGGGGGGGCGGTGGGAAGGGGGGGAGGCGGTGGGAAGGTGGAGGGAAGGGGGTGGGAAGGGGGGGGAGGCGGTGGGAAGGTGGAGGGAAGGGGGTGGGAAGGGGGGGGAGGCGGTGGGAAGGGGGGGGAGGCGGTGGGAAGGGGGGGTGGAGGGGAGGTGAAGGGGGGGGTGGAGGGGAGGTGGAGGGGGGGTGGAGGGGAGGTGGAGGGGGGTGGAGGGGAGGTGAAGGGGGGGGAGTGGAAGGGAGGTGAAGGGGGGGGTGGAAGGGAGGTGAAGGGGGGGGTGGAAGGGAGGTGAAGGGGGGGTGGAAGGGAGGTGAAGGGGGGGGGTGGAGGGGAGGTGAAGGGGGGGGGGTGGAGGGGAGGTGAATGGGGGGTGGAGGGGAGGTGAAGGAGGGGTGGAGGGGGGGAGGTAAATGGGGAGGTGAAGGGGGGTGGAAGGGAGAAGTGGAGTGAGGGGAGGTGAAAGGGGGTGAGGGGAGCTGATGGGGGGTGAGGGGTGGGTGAGGGGAGGTGAAGGCCACTCAGTCACCCGTCCGGCAGGTCCCACGTGGATCTGAGGCGGGAGGCAGCGTGTTGTGGCCGCTCTCCCGCTGTGTCCCGGGCGCTCGCTCGCTCCCCCGCTGACTGTTGCGGCGCCGGGGGGGGGGGGATCGGGGAGACACTGACACTGGAGGGGAGGGGGTGGAGGGGAGGTGAAGGGGGGGTAGAGGGGAGGTGAAGGCCGCTCACTCACCCATCCGGCAGGTCCCACGTGGATCTGAGGCGGGAGGCAGCGTGTTGTGGCCGCTCCCCCGCTGTGTCCCGGGCGCCGCCATCTTGGGCACTCGGCGCCGCAAGGCAGCCTGCCTGGCCACTGGCTGTTCCCCCGCCGGGGAGGGGTGAGTTGTAACGCCGGGGGGGGGGGCATGTATATGTGTGGGGGGGGGGAGAGGTGGGAGATATAGAGGGGGGGTCTCGCACGGCCGCTGACACTGGGTGGGTGGGGGGGGGGGCGCTGAAGGGGTAATAATAGTGTGTGTGTCCCGCTGACTGTAGCGGCGCCGGGGGAGGGGGGGGTCGGGGTGAAAGCGCGGGAGACACGGGGAGAGGAGGAGGTGCGCGCGGGTGCTGCTAACACTGTGAGCCCCGCTAATGTATGTAACAGTGTGTGTGTGTGTGTGTGTGTCACTGTGTGTGTGTGTCACTGTGTGTGTGTCTGTCACTGTGTGTGTGTGTCCCTGTGTCCCTGTGTGTGTGTGTGTGTGTCCCTGTGTTCCCTGTGTGTGTGTGTGTGTGTGTGTGTGTCTGTGTCTGTGTGTGTGTGTCCCCCCCTGTGTGTGTGTGTGTCCCTGTGTTCCCTGTGTGTGTGTGTGTGTGTCCCTGTGTTCCCTGTGTGTGTGTGTGTGTCCCTTGGCCCGTCACTCCGCCTCAGGCCAATGAGAGGTGTGCGGGGGCGGGCGGGCCAAGGGACCAATGAGATTTCCCCTAGGGACACCGGACATCCAGGCAGGCATGCATGCATGCAGGCAGGCAAACATACAGTGCTTTCACTAATATAGTATAAGATGTCTTTTAAAGTACCATAGAAATGCTTTCAATTATTATTTTTAGTAGTATGGTGCCAGCATATTCTGCAGTGCAGTACAATGTGGGAGCGAGGACCAGGGGTGCAATCAGAAATTCTGATTTATAAAATGTTTCACCAGTAAGCAATACATTGAGGGTTACCTCTTGTTTTCAAGTATATCCTGGGCCCAGAGTTATGATGACATACATGGTTACATTAGGTAAACAGGTGATTGGGGGGGGGGTGCAGTTTTTACCAGCCCTCCCCATTGACATCATGATGTCGCTGCATCACGTGACGGTGCGTTGTCATGGCAATGTGTTGCCATGTAATGTCGTGATACCATGACGACGCAACATCACATGGCGCTGCGACTTCAATGAGGAGCGCTGCTCTGTCACAGAGGCCCCGCTCTCTCCCCCGGCAATCGGTTTCACTTGGGCCTCTGTAAGCGTGATACCGATTCTTGGGGTGACAAATGCACCCTTGCACCCCCCCCTGATTGCGCTACAAGCTACTGATGAGGCCAATAACATCGTATGACAAAACAATAGGAAGGATGTGCCTGCCCCAAGGAACTTACAATCTAAAATGAAGGGACATGGACAGGTTGTGCAGTACATTGCCATATTTTATTTTATATTGTTAGAAGTAATTTCATGTATTAGGCTGCGGTCCCAGTCAGCACTGTAGCAGGGGTGCGGCGCGTGCACAGCGCTGCACCGCGATCTGCGGTCCTGGGAGAGAGGGAGCGTTTGCTACGGGAGAGGGCGTGGCGGTGGGTTTGCAGGGGCGTGGCCATGACCTCACGCGGCTGGTTTGTTCTCATTGGCTGAACCGCTGGCGGGGGTGTGGCCACGCCTCCGTCGCAAACTCTGAGCTCAAATTCCCCTGTCTCGCTGAAAACCTGCCGCGCACCGCTGGGGAAAGGTGCGCGACAGTGTACTAACTGGGACCGGCCTGATTGGGGGGGCGGAGCTTGAACGCACGTACGCTGTAGAAGGTACTGGGGCAGCGAACTTAGAGTATCTACAATAAATACCTGGGAATGTTGTGGCCAAATAATGCATCATCTTTTCTTGGCTGTGCTGTGTTAACAGTGGAAGAGTTTAAGTTGTCTTCATGGCTAAAAAAAAACAAACAAAAAATGTAAACGGTACAGTCGTATCACATCCCAGATATATACACACACACCAAATTAACACCCCCCACACAAAAAAGCGTGCTATTGAATGGCAGTTAAGGCGTGATAAAGTTCAGCACCCTTTTGTGCATCTGGGCCCATGTGCCTTAAACAATTAACTAGAATGTATAACTTACGGTATAAATATCAACTCTAAGCACGTAACATCCCTTCTCAGGAGAGAAAGAGCGGCTCAGTGAGTAAAGACACTGACTGGTTCAATTCAACGTCCGGTGTCAGCTGCATGTGACCTTGGGAAAGTATTATTATTAAAGTTATTATTCTCTTTGTTCAACACATGCTGGACTGGATGACTGTGAAAGGATAGAGATATTGGTCCATGCTTACAAAGCGGTACTATTCTGTAAGAGACTTCCGATGCTGGATGAAGACATTTTGCGGTCCATTTCAAATAGTCAGATCCAAAAATTATTATTCTATTTTTTTTTTTAAACAGATGCTATTGTAAGATTATTTTGAGCCACTACGGTGACATGCTTTTCATATGACCTGTGCTCACATTTATATCAATGTAAAATGCTTGTTAAAACGCCACATGTAAATCTAATAATCTCATTGGAGTACAATTTTGGGCACCAATCCTAAGAAAAGACATTATGGAACTAGAGAGAGTGCAGAGAAGAGCCACCAAATCAATAAAGGGGATGGACATTCTAACTTATGAGGAGAGGCTAGCTAAATTAGATTTATTTACATTAGAAAAGAGGCGTCTAAGAGGGGATATATTAACTATATACAAATATATTCAGGGACAATACAAGGAGCTTTCAAAAGAACTATTCATCCCACGGGCAGTACAAAGGACTCGGGCCATCCCTTAAGGTTGGAGGAAAGGAAATTTCACCAGCAACAAAGGAAAGGGTTCTTTACAGTAAGGGCAGTTAAAATGTGGAATTCATTACCCATGGAGACTGTGATGGCAGATACAATAGATTTGTTCAAAAAAAGGTTGGACATCTTTTTAGATGGGAAAGGTATACAGGGATATACCAAATAAGTATACATGGGAAGGATGTTGATCCAGGGATTAATCCGATTGCCAATTCTTGGAGTCAGGAAGGAATTAATTTTTTCCCTTAATGGGGTTTTTTGTTTGCCTTCCTCTGGATCAATAAGTAAGTACAGATATAGAATAAAGTATCTGTTGTCTAAATTTAGCATAGGTTGAACTTGATGGACGTACGTCTTTTTTCAACCTCATCTACTATGAAACTATGTAACATTGCACCGTTATTGCAAGACAATTAATCTATGATATTTTCACCATACAAAAAAAAAACAATTTATATGATCTCCTTAAATACAAAAAAAAAAAGAGCATAATTCGAAGATGAAAAAATGATTTTTGGGGCCATGACCAGCTCTTTGATCAGATACATTTCTTTGTGGTTTCATTTTCAGATGCGTTTTCGTATTTAAGGAGATACATTTATTTACTGAAAGATGAAAACGAAATATTTGAAGTAAATACTTCAACATAAGTTATTTTATTACTCTTAACATTTGTTTAATGTCTGTGTAATATATTTAAAAATGTTAAACCCAACGTTGTAACTCTGCAGTATCCATGTAAATGGTATGCTCTTTGGGCCTGCTATCCATGTTTACTTGCATGTATTGTTCAGCCGGAGAATTATATTTGACTGAAATAAAAACATATCTGTAATTAAACACGATGATGTAGTGATATGGCGTAATAAAGACATTCTTAATGTATACAGCAAAGATTTTTTTTTTTAGTAATACTTATGAGGATATTCATGTCTTAGCCAGGTCCACAAACCATAGTCACTCGGCGTACAGTGCTTCCACTGCAGCCAGGGATTCTGGGTAATGAAATGCAAATGAGCACACAGTGCCACCTTGCTGCTTGTCCATTTTAACATGGACCCCTGTGAGCTTGTGCCTGCTGCATTACACAGCTTTTCAGCACAGCCTGGGTTAAAGAAGTGCAGAGCCAGTAAACCCACTCATAGATAGCGGTTTCCACCTTTGGGTCTCATCAGTATGAGGATGGTTTACTGGCCTTGCAGGTGTCATTTGTAAGCATACCTCAAAATGTATTTCACATTAATAATGTTTACCACTAATGGAGAATGCCAGAGTGAGAAATGGAAAAAGATATACCCTCCGTGCAATAAATAAAAAATGTGACATATATAGTGTTACTATCTCAGGCCAAACTGCAAGCTCATTGTCTCACTCTGCTGCTTGGTCTGAGCCCTTTTCTTTGCCCCTTTAATGAGATGAGTAATATTCCCTCCCCAGGAAATTGACCTTTTGCTACCTAAGCTCCTAAGGACCCGATGTATATGCTTTGCACCCCTGCCGTTTCCTCCTTGATTTACATTCTCCTCCTACATGTGGTACAATCAGATACCCGCAGGCACTGTATCTTCCTCTCTGATCTTTCTACTTTGAGAAAGCTTGAGGCAAAAATCAGGCAACTACTGTTTAGTGAAGCAGATAACCATACTACATATTTGCCTACTACCGCCAGTGTGATAAGGATCCAACCCTGGCTTTGTGTTCACATTTTCAGGCTTGTTGTCAGTAACTTTGATTTAATAGCGAAAGATCTGGATCTCCATCACAAGCAGATGTAGCAGACGCTATTGCACACGTTAACGCTAACACATTATTTAACAGTAGTGCTATAGAGACAATGGTTAAGGAGATCACGCACGTGCTATTTTACGTATTATTTTGTGTGTTAAAGGGGCGTAATAATATCTGCAACATAGGTAGTTGAATGTCAGATATTGCAATTATCATATCAACAATAAGCGGTTACAATTTGTGTATACAACTTTTATTCTTTGTTGCAAATTAAATGACATATTATACCCAATACTAACTTTACAGCATTCAATCCGCAAGAGCTGAAAAGAATTTAGCATAGCGTGCAGTAGATCAGGCGCTGCCAACTCCAGCCTCAAGGGCCACTAACAGGTCAGTTTTTAAGGATATCCCTGCTTCAGCACAGGTGGCTCAATCTTTGACTCAGTGTTTGACTGAGCCACCTGTGCTGAAGCAGGGATATCCTTAAAACCTGACCTGTTGGTGACCTGAGGACTGGAGTTGGCCACCCCTGCAGTAGGTAAAGACAAAGCGTAGGTGGAAAATATGCGTTCTACACGCACAATAAAAAAGGTACATACCTGAATTTGAAATTCTTGGGTAGACAGTAACCCATTTTGTAGTCACTTCTAGTTTTTGCTATTTGCTTTTGAAGATCTTTTACCGATCTGCTGTATCCGTTAAAAATGTAATTTGCAAATAGCAGCTTCCCCCGAATATACATCTAATAGTGAGAAAGAGGACATAAAATGGGCATGAGAGTCTAATGTAGCAAATTAGGAAGGTTAAGGGACAATTGATCTGTCAACTTTCCATGGAAAACACTGATGTCTTTTTTAGTTTAGGAGGGTTCTTTAAATGCACAATGTACATGGTATTTACATTACAGATGTGATATTGTGCCTTAGCACAGGGGTGTGCAAACTTCCTGCGCTGCGCCCCCTGCCTGTTCTCCCCCTGTGTTGCGCCCCCGTACCTTTAATGCGGCGTTATTTGACACCACGTTGCCATGCCGACGGGCGTCAAATGCCGCCGCATGGTCTTGTGACGTCACATGACCCTGCGGCATCATTTAACGTTGTGTTGCTATGGCGACACGTGGCCCGAAGCCGGCTCAATTTAGGTAAGTGAGTTACAGAGGCCTCGCGCTGAAGAGCGTGGGGCCTTTGTAACCACCGCACCCCTCTCCCCCAAAAGGTGGTAGTTCTTCTTGCAGCCGCTGTGTTCGGAGGTTCTCCTCACCTCCACAGTTATCCAGCGAAGACAGGCTCCACGGACAAGGTAAACATAGGACAAAAAGAAACACACAGAGTGCAACAAAGTTGAAGAAAAATGTAATCCACCAATACAAATAAAAGTGTAGACTTATATAAGGCTAAGGCCCCGGTCACGGCGCTGTAACGCGCGCCCGCGCTTTTGGCTGCGCGTTCCGGCGATTCCCCGGTCTGCAGCTCACTGCAGGAGCAGAGACCGGGGGGGGCGTGGCGGAGGAGTGACGGGGGCGTGGCCATGACATCACCCGGCAGGTTCGCCCTCATTGGCTGAACCGCCGGGGGGCGTGCCTAGCCGCTCGTCGCGAGTCCTGCTCTCAATTCTATTGAGAGCAGGAGTAGCTCTCGCGCGAGCGCTGCGGCCCCCCCTCGCAGCGGGCCCGGCGCCATTGCGGGGAGGGCTCTCGTGCGCGCAGCGTCCGCCACAGCGGACGTTGTAGCAGGCAGCGGGGGCAAGGCCTTAGGTATCAGTAGCGGATAGCTAAAAGGGTATGTAAATGCTGCCCAGTTCTTGATCTAAGAGGGTTAGGGACAGAGTAGATGTTTAAGCTGTAAATCCCGTGTGCTGGGATCAGCTGTAGCTCGGTGAAGACTTTCCACTTCCGGGTCTGTGAGCCCCATATGTGTGCAGTCAAACACGCCCCACTCCTTCCGATCACGGACTCTCGAAAGGCAGCTGCACAGGACAAAGTATAGTGCTATCTACCACAACGCGTTTCACACATTGAAGTGCTTCGTCAGGCGGTCTGTGTGTTTCTTTTTGTCCCATATTTACTAAGGCACATGAACTGACGTTAAGCTGGTGACTGTATCAAAAAGGTTCTTGATTAAGGCATAAAGATGGCGAAACAGTTCATCTACTTTACTTACGTCTGTCGGATGTGGAGAGGCTTTGGATATTTTTTTGCTGGAGGCACGAACTATTGCTTATATTCAAAGAACTTGTGACTTTTCCATGCGAGTGCCAGGTCTTGCCACATTATGGTCATATTTACTAAGCCACATTAAAACGTAAGCTGTGATACGTCTTTAACTTTCAAGTATACTTAGTAAGCATGCCCCAATGTGTTTATATTATACAGCAAAGAGGGGTTACTACTGTACAAGGAAGTATTGATGTATATCTTTATTTATATAGCACCATCCAGACACATAGCACCTCACAGCAGTAATACACGCGACATAATATTATAACACATAGTGGGAATAGGCGTGTCAGGCACAACACAGGAAAAGGGGTCCCTGCCCTGAAGAACTTGCAATCTAAGTGGTAAGAATTTACAGAGACAGGAGGGTACAGCGCAATACAGAAGAGAGAAAGGGTTGTGCTATTTAAAGCATTCAATGCTGCAGCAACAATGAGGGTGGTTAAAAATAGGATTCTGTGCAAGTAATGACTGAAAATGAGCCTTTAATGTATGCAACGAGAAGGAATTTTGCAATAAACACTGGTATAAAAAGCTATTCCTGTTGGAATATGTCCATGTGACAGGATGCACATGTAATGATCAGCATGGAATAGCTGTCCCTTGGAGCAAACAGCATCAGTCACTTGTGCGTTGGCTTCAAAGACACTGTATGCATTTGTGTGTGAACATTTGTAAACAACAAGAGCCCATTCACTCCAAAATCCTGGACCCTGCAGCACTTTTTTAATGCATCTAAACCATGCTCCTTGCAGTTCTGCGGCCCCCCCCCTGTCAGTGATATTAATATTTTTGTATCCCAGTTCTAAAAGACAAGCTGGCGATATTGTTTTTCCAGATGACATAAAACAGTCATAAAATCTGTAGCGATAACCTGGAAATCTCAGAAGCCCGGGGGCCAACTCAGCTAATAAAAAAAAAATAGAACAGAGTAGTTAAGTTGGGAATAAAAATAAATAAATAAACTAGCATGGATTGTGGCTTTAACTCCTCTCCAATATCAGTGCCACGTGAAACACACTGGACAGCAATATGCTGTAAGGTCGCCCTGCACTGAATGGTCTCCACTCCCAGTGCTTCCTTGATTAGATACTGTACTGAACTACCGTATGCAAGCAACTTGTTCCAACACAAATCACCTCTTACCGCCATCACAGGTGTGTTACGTGTCCCCCGGTTTTGTAGTGTAGCAGTGTACATTTCCATGCTCAGTTCAATATTTCAGCAATCAATCCCATGACACTTATTGGATAAGTCAGTACAGTGAATATACCCCCCCGCTATCCAGGAATAATGCAAGAAATGAGGCAGTAAATGTTGCATGTGTTGAAGAGATAACGCATGCGTTACCGTTGTTTCTACTGGTAAATGTTGTAGTAATTATGCGGTTGTGTTAACACATTGCATTAACGAGAGTAAAAGGGTTTTTAGGGTATAAATGTATCTCATACCGTATTATCTGAGAGAGAGCTTTTCGTTTTGAAGCTGTCTCCGCTGTGTGCACTCTGAATAAACTCATTTGATTACTGAATGTTTTGTTGTAACATTTTTACAGCTTTCACAGTAATAATGCCTGCTGCTACATCTTCAGATCTTCCGAGGAAGGGCCCAAATGGAAAAGCAATAGTAGGGTAGAATCATGATTATATTAATCATTATCGCTCATTACCATCCATTTAACAGTGACTATCGCACTTTATACACTATACTCCCCAGCCTTTTATGACTGAATCAATTTGTAAATTGGATTGGAAAAAAAAACTACAGTAGAATCACGTAAATAAATTCAAATTTGTATAAGAAAAAACAGGGACCCCACCCCCCACCCAGGGATATAAGACAGTGCACTTGTTCTCATGTAAATAAATTGTGATTTAAAAAAAAAAATATATATATATTGATCTAGAAATTCAATAATTTGGATGTTTAACATTTTCCTGCATCGAAAGCAGAAACAAGCATGAAAAGCATGAATGGAGATGCTAATGATGCAGATATCGGCCTTGTTCTTGAAGCCATGTGAATATGTCCATCACTTGTTTTTTTGTGTTGTAAAGATTTATATTTAAATCTCTGTTTGCCAATTTGCTTGGGCGTTGTGCCTTTTATCTTTTAGGCACCCTTAATTATTTCATTTCTGATTTTGTAAGAATTGGTTTGGGTCTGATTTCTGTAATAGTGATTTTTTCTCCCCCTTTATGGGGTGTGTTTGTACCTAGCATCTAACAAAAGCAATATAAAATGTATATTCCAGATATGCATGGTATCTGCTCCGGTGCATTACACCGGCGGTGCGCAAACT
This sequence comes from Ascaphus truei, assembly GCF_040206685.1. NCBI lineage: Eukaryota > Metazoa > Chordata > Amphibia > Anura > Ascaphidae > Ascaphus > Ascaphus truei. Next base: position 104,068,725 of record NC_134487.1, on the reverse strand, counting down.
GGGAGGCGCGCAGCGTTTACGCCCCTGCACTGAGAGCGCGAGGCCTCTGTAAACGTAATTATCAGGCTCTGGTCACGCGTCTCTATGCCAACGCAGCATCACATAATGCCCGTTGCCATGGAGATGTGATGTCAAATGACGCCACAGGTCACGTGATGTGCGTCACATGACGCCGCAGCGTCAGTTGACGCATCATTAGATATGAGGGGGGGGCACGACCGAGGTGGGAGCAAGTAGTGGGGGCGCAGGCACGGGGGGTTTGCACACCGCTGGATTACACTATTAAGCTTTCAGAACTACATTTGTAGAGTTATTAGGCAATTTTTATAATATGAATAACTCACTAACTTTAGTAGGTGTGTTACATGGGCGAGCGCTTTGTTACAACTGCAATACATATATACATATGTACCTCTGACTAGCACCCTCTCTCTCCACCTTTAGGACGATCCTTAAAACAGACCTCTTTAACAAAGCATATGTGTAGCTCCGCTGGCTGACACTAGATATCTCATGCACTGACCGTGGCCCCTTGCAGACACACTTACCAGAACACACCCTACTGTCTGTGTAAGTTCTCCCCACTTACCAAGTAGATTGTAAGCTCTTCGGGGCAGGGACTCGTTTTCCTATTGTTACTTTTATGTCTAAAGCGCTTATTCTCATTATGTGTTATATTATTATGTCACGTGTATAACTGCTGTGAAGCGCTTTGTACCTGGATGGGGCTATATAAATAAAGCTATACATACTGTACATAGCTAACTGTGACTGCACCATTAAATAATGCTCAAGAATTGGTGAAATAATCCCACCCGGTTAATAGTGTCCCCCTGTGGACAATTCGTGAACTTGTTCTGTTTACAACCACAAATCCTGTGAGCTCAAACCCCAGACCCACCACCATATATATTCATGTCAAAAAGGAGGGCTGCTGGGTATGTGACAAGCTATAAACAAAAGACAGAGAACCCCAATACTACATCCAACATGACAAATCATGTAGATATTTTCTCATAAGTCAGGGTCAGACAGGCACTCACACATACACACAGACAGGAACTCACACTGCTTTCCCTCCACACTCCTCCCCGCTCCCCGAAGCCTCTCCTCCTCCCGAAGCCTCCCCTCCTCATTGGCTCACAGCCACACCATGTGACGCGTCGAAGCTATGGATTACAATTCTCTTGTATCCCGTAGCGGCTGACGCGTCACAGCGTGTAGTGAGCTGTGCAGCCAGGGAGGACCGGGACCGGCTCGGGAGGATTCCCCTGCTGGTGGGGAAAGCCCGTGCAGCCGCCCGCGCCGCCGGGCGCAGCGGGTCCCAGCCCTAATGTGAGGAAGACGTCTTACTAGACTGGTCATTCACAGCAGCATCTCTAAATAGCAAGTCCTGAGATGCAGCTGTCAATGACCTTGACGTGGTCTGCAAAAATCCTTTACTGCATAATGCTTTATAATATGTAAGGTAGGAATGAGTCCACATAGCACAGTGGTGAGCCGCTTACTGCAGTTTCTAATGAGGACATTTGCTTAAGTTGATACTTAAGACATATTTAGATGGTAAGCTGTTTGGGGCAGGGTCTCCCTTTGCCTTATGTTGTCCTATACGTGTTGCACTTATCCCCACTGTATTGTTATTTTTTAAAGCACTGCGTACACTGTTGGGGCTATATAATCCCAATGATACATACCAGGAACATGCCAGGAGCAGCATTGTGCCTTTGCACCAGCAGCGGGGAACCCATGTGACCCGGGAGTTCACTGGACGAGTTGATGTCATACTTCAGCAGGCGGAAGGAGTCCAGGCGGCTCTGCAGTAACACAGTGCCCCAGTATTACAAACGGGACAATAAAGCGTTCTGCACATAACAGGAGATGATGATCTATGGGGTTTAAATCAATGCAAACCTCCTCACACTCCCCCCTCCCCCTTTATTTAAAAGGTTTAATAAGACAGATTATATCCGCATCTGTTTTTACAAATAAAATAACGTGGAATAAGACTGGAATAGATACACACAACTCCTATATGTGCATCAGTAACTCATGTCCTAATTGCTCTTATATGAAGAAGGAGAGGACTCTCTGGCACTGAGCTGCAGCACTTGAAGCTTTGGGAACCCCCAATTTGCAAGATATTTAGTGGTCTTACTTTTGGCAGTAGGTCCTACAGTCTTCCAGCTGTATATTGATTACTCTGCAGCTGTGTAAGAGTGTGTATTTTTCACACTCTTAACATTGTATTTATACAATGTTTTTCTGCTCCATCAGAGATTAGTGCTCAGTCACTGAAGTGGTTGGATGTTTGGATATATAACCTGTGGTAGGTTCTTATGACAGGACGTACATACCTGCATGCAAGGCATACTTCTGTATCGGTTCCTTTTCCCATACAACTGTTCCAACACATCCTTCCTCTGATCTTCCTCTGAATCCAGTGATGAAGACACAACACACACCACAGTGATCTGTTCCACAGACGACATCTGGTTGCTAATCAGCTGGTCGTACTCTAAGTCTGTGACATAGGGAATCTGATGATTGCTACACCTGCATAGCCTGCCTTCTTCACCCAGCATCATTCTCTGTAGGACAGCAGGGCAGGTGTGATGTGACATGTGCCACAGCTTCTCATGGTCTTGTCCAAGAGACAGCAGAGGAACTGAAGGGACTGCTAGGATCCTTCAGAATATTAAAAGCAGGTAAAATAATATTAAAAAAAAAAAAAAAAGTTTTATTTGGGACCATAACAAATCAAGATGTTTCATTCATTAGTACTCTAACAATAATTAATCAAAATGCTCTATATTGCCCCGAACACTCTGATATCACTTAAGAAATTCTCGAAGACATTGGGAATGTACAGCGCTCGTCAGCATCCACTTGGAGGTGGTGACAGAGAACCACTTCATCTGGAGTTTATTCGCAAGGCATCATCATCATCATCATCAGGTGGAAAACAGTGTATAGTAATTGGAGAGCTGAATAAACACCTGAACTTTCGCCCTCAATGAGCTGCCATGTAGTGAGCTCTATATCTACACAAATCATGGAGGGTGTAATCTTACTTTATAACAGAGATTTTTTTAGTGTTCTTTATATTTAAAAAAAAAAAAAGGCAATAGGTAAACTCTTACTTCACTTATTTAACATTTTGATGGAAACATTCACACATTAAGAAACGCTGATATTTCAATCGACCTGGGAATTTAATTGGGACACAGGTAAAGGTGCCATCTTCAAAGTGGGAGAAGCCAACCTGAATAGCAGTATTAACTCCTGGTGGTTTAGCAAACATATCCTAATTTAACTGTGAGCTCTTTGGGTAAAAATCCATTGTGCAATGCTACACACACTGGCAGTGCTATATACCAGGGGTGCGCAAGATTTTTTTGGGGGGCGAGGCGGTTACAGAGGCCCCACACTCTTCAGTGCGAGGCCACTGTAACTCACATAAATTCTGCCGGCTTCGGGCCACGCGTCGCCATGGCAACGCGGCATCAAATGATCATCATTTCACGCTGGATTTAGGGTAAGGGGGGGCGCAACACTGGGGGAGAGCAGGCAGGGGGGCGCAGCGCAGAAAGATTGTGCTCCCCTGCTATATAGTACATTGTTGTCATGATTTATATGAATTGATGAGTGTGCTTCTGGGATTCCCAAAATCAGAACAGTCCCGCTGTGCTTTTCTGCCGGTACTTCTAGAAATAGAGTAATCGCTTATTAACATACGAGAGGCAGATGCCCCAGAGCTATTAAACCCACCCCATTATATTACAGGCATTTAGGTGTTGGTGTAGACCAGCATTGTTACATAGTAGATAAGGTTGAAAAAAGACATATGTCCATCCTATGTTAAATTTGCATTATTTTGATCCAGAGGAAGGCAAACAAACCCCCCAGTGCTATCTGGCATGACACAATCAGAGCATGGCATATACAGTTATTTTTGCACCACCTTACCCCGATTTGCTGAGGATATGTGACCCAGGCACATTCTTACTGATGCTTGACTCAGCAGGGCTCTTGTCTTGCTTGACATTCACACTTCGGAAAGAGTAGGGTCTGCAAGGATACAAATTTATTTATTTATTTACTAGCTGATAGACCCGGCGTTGCCCGGAATGTGAATCGATTTTTTTTTTTAATGTTGTTTAGTGGTGGTGTGGGAAGAAGGGTTTTTGGGTGGGGGTGTGTGAAGAGGAAGGGTGGGTGAGGGTGTGGGAAGATGAAGGGTGGGTGGGTGGGGGTGTGTGAAAAGGAAGGTTGGTTGTGTGGGGGTGTGGGAAGAGGAAGGGTGGGTGGGGGTGGGGGAAGAGGAAGGTTGGGTGGGTGGGGGTGTGGTAAGAGGAAGGGTGGGTGGGATTGTGTGAAGAGGAAGGGTGGGTGGGTGGGAAGAGGAAGGGTGGGTGGGAAGAGGAAGGGTGGGTGGGGGTTTGGGAAGAGGAAGGGTGGGTGGGGGTTTGGGAAGAGGAAGGGTGGGTGGGGGTTTGGGAAGAGGAAGGGTGGGTGGGGGTGTGGGAAGAGGAAGGGTGGGTGGGTGGGGGTGTGGGAAGAGGAAGGGTGGGTGGGGGTGAAGAGGAAGGGTGGGGGTGAAGAGGAAGGGTGGGTGGGGGTGAAGAGGAAGGGTGGTTGTGAAGAGGAAGGTTGGGAAGAGGAAGGGTGGGTGTGTGGGTGGGTGGGAAGAGGAAGGGTGGGTGTGTGGGTAGGTGGGTGGGAAGAGGAAGGGTGGGTGTGTGGGTGGGTGGGAAGAGGAAGGGTGGGTGTGTGGGTGGGTGGGAAGAGGAAGGGTGGGTGTGTGGGTGGGAAGAGGAAGGGTGGGTGTGTGGGTGGGTGGGAAGAGGAAGGGTGGGTGTGTGGGTGGGTGGGAAGAGGAAGGGTGGGTGTGTGGGTGGGTGGGAAGAGGAAGGGTGTGTGGGTGGGTGGGAAGAGGAAGGGTGGGTGTGTGGGTGGGTGGGAAGAGGAAGGGTGGGTGTGTGGGTGGGTGGGAAGAGGAAGGGTGGGTGTGTGGGAAGAGGAAGGGTGGGTGGGTGGGAAGAGGAAGGGTGGGTGGGTGGGAAGAGGAAGGGTGGGTGTGTGGGTGGGTGGGGGCGTGTGGGTGGGTGGGAAGAGGAAGGGTGGGAGTGTGGGTGGGTGGGAAGGGTGGGTGGGGGTGAAGAGGAAGGGTGGGTGGGGGTGAAGAGGAAGGGTGGGTGGGGGTGAAGAGGAAGGGTGGTTGTGAAGAGGAAGGTTGGGAAGAGGAAGGGTGGGTGTGTGGGTGGGTGGGAAGAGGAAGGGTGGGTGTGTGGGTGGGTGGGAAGAGGAAGGGTGGGTGTGTGGGTGGGTGGGAAGAGGAAGGGTGGGTGTGTGGGTGGGTGGGAAGAGGAAGGGTGGGTGTGTGGGTGGGTGGGAAGAGGAAGGGTGGGTGTGTGGGTGGGTGGGAAGAGGAAGGGTGGGTGTGTGGGTGGGTGGGAAGAGGAAGGGTGGGTGTGTGGGTGGGTGGGAAGAGGAAGGGTGGGTGTGTGGGTGGGTGGGAAGAGGAAGGGTGTGTGGGTGGGTGGGTGGGAAGAGGAAGGGTGGGTGTGTGGGTGGGTGGGAAGAGGAAGGGTGGGTGTGTGGGTGGGTGGGTGGGAAGAGGAAGGGTGGGTGTGTGGGTGGGAAGAGGAAGGGTGGGTGGGTGGGAAGAGGAAGGGTGGGTGGGTGGGAAGAGGAAGGGTGGGTGTGTGGGTGGGTGGGAAGGGTGGGTGGGTGGGAAGAGGAAGGGTGGGTGTGTGGGTGGGTGGGAAGGGTGGGTGTGTGGGTGGGTGGGAAGGGTGGGTGGGAAGGTGGGTGGGAAGAGGAAGGGTGGGTGTGTGGGTGGGAAGAGGAAGGGTGGGTGGGAAGAGGATGGGTGGGTGGGTGGGAAGAGGAAGGGTGGGTGTGTGGGTGGGTGGGTGTTAAGAGGAAGGGTGGGTGTGTGGGTGGGTGGGAAGAGGGTGGGTGTGTGGGTGGGTGGGAAGAGGAAGTGTGGGTGGGTGGGTGGGAAGAGGAAGGGTGGGTGTGTGGGTGGGTGGGTGTTAAGAGGAAGGGTGGGTGTGTGGGTGGGTGGGAAGAGGGTGGGTGTGTGGGTGGGTGGGAAGAGGAAGGGTGGGTGTTTGGGTGGGAAGAGGAAGGGTGGTTGGGTGGGAAGAGGAAGGGTGGGTGGGTGGGAAGAGGGTGGGTGGGTGGGTGGGAAGAGGAAGGGTGGGTGGGAAGAGGAAGGGTGGGTGGGAAGAGGAAGGGTGGGTGGGTGGGAAGAGGAAGGGTGGGTGGGTGGGAAGAGGAAGGGTGGGTGGTTGTTAAGAGGAAGGGTGGGTGGGTGGGAAGAGGAAGGGTGGGTGGGAAGAGGAAGGGTGGGTGGGTGGGAAGAGGAAGGGTGGGTGGGAAGAGGAAGGGTGGGTGGGTGGGAAGGGTGGGTGGGAAGAGGAAGGGTGGGTGGGAAGAGGAAGGGTGGGTGGGTGGGAAGAGGAAGGGTGGGTGGGTGGGAAGAGGAAGGGTGGGTGGGAAGAGGAAGGGTGGGTGGGAAGAGGAAGGGTGGGTGGGTGGGTGGGAAGAGGAAGGGTGGGTGGGAAGAGGAAGGGTGGGTGGGTGGGAAGAGGAAGGGTGGGTGGGTGGGTGAGAAGATGAAGGGTGGGTGGGAAGAGGAAGGGTGGGTGGGAAGAGGAAGGGTGGGTGGGTTGGTGGGAAGAGGAAGGGTTAAGAGGAAGGGTGGGTGGGTGGGAAGAGGAAGGGTGGGTGGGTGGGAAGAGGAAGGGTGGAAGGGTGGGTGGGTGGGAAGAGGAAGGGTGGAAGGGTGGGTGGGTGGGAAGAGGAAGGGTGGAAGGGTGGGTGGGTGGGAAGAGGAAGGGTGGAAGGGTGGGTGGGTGGGAAGAGGAAGGGTGGAAGGGTGGGTGGGTGGGAAGAGGAAGGGTGGAAGGGTGGGTGGGAAGAGGAAGGGTGGAAGGGTGGGTGGGTGGGAAGAGGAAGGGTGGAAGGGTGGGTGGGTGGGAAGAGGAAGGGTGGAAGGGTGGGTGGGTGGGAAGAGGAAGGGTGGAAGGGTGGGTGGGAAGAGGAAGGGTGGGTGGGTGGGAAGAGGAAGGGTGGGTGGGTGGGAAGAGGAAGGGTGGGTGGGAAGAGGAAGGGTGGAAGGGTGTGTGGGTGGGAAGAGGAAGGGTGGAAGGGTGGGTGGGTGGGAAGAGGAAGGGTGGGTGGGTGGGAAGAGGAAGGGTGGAAGGGTGGGTGGGTGGGAAGAGGAAGGGTGGGTGGGTGGGAAGAGGAAGGGTGGGTGGGTGGGAAGAGGAAGGGTGGGTGGGTGGGAAGAGGAAGGGTGGAAGGGTGGGTGGGAAGGGGAAGAGGAAGGGTGGGTGGGAAGGGGAAGAGGAAGGGTGGAAGGGTGGGTGGGAAGGGGAAGAGGAAGGGTGGAAGGGTGGGTGGGAAGGGGAAGAGGAAGGGTGGGTGGGAAGGGGAAGAGGAAGGGTGGAAGGGTGGGTGGGAAGGGGAAGAGGAAGGGTGGAAGGGTGGGTGGGAAGGGGAAGAGGAAGGGTGGAAGGGTGGGTGGGAAGGGGAAGAGGAAGGGTGGAAGGGTGGGTGGGAAGGGGAAGAGGAAGGGTGGGTGGGAAGAGGAAGGGTGGAAGGGTGGGTGGGTGGGAAGAGGAAGGGTGGAAGGGTGGGTGGGTGGGAAGAGGAAGGGTGGGTGGGAAGAGGAAGGGTGGAAGGGTGGGTGGGAAGGGTGGGTGGGTGGGAAGAGGAAGGGTGGAAGGGTGGGTGGGTGGGAAGAGGAAGGGTGGAAGGGTGGGAAGAGGAAGGGTGGAAGGGTGGGTGGGTGGGAAGAGGAAGGGTGGAAGGGTGGGTGGGTGGTAAGAGGAAGGGTGGAAGGGTGGGTGGGTGGGAAGAGGAAGGGTGGAAGGGTGGGTGGGTGGGAAGAGGAAGGGTGGAAGGGTGGGTGGGTGGGAAGAGGAAGGGTGGAAGGGTGGGTGGGTGGGAAGAGGAAGGGTGGAAGGGTGGGTGGGTGGGAAGAGGAAGGGTGGAAGGGTGGGTGGGTGGGAAGAGGAAGGGTGGGTGGGTGGGAAGAGGAAGGGTGGGTGGGAAGAGGAAGGGTGGGTGGGTGGGAAGAGGAAGGGTGGGTGGGAAGAGGAAGGGTGGAAGGGTGGGTGGGTGGGAAGAGGAAGGGTGGGAGGGTGGGAAGAGGAAGGGTGGAAGGGTGGGTGGGTGGGAAGAGGAAGGGTGGAAGGGTGGGTGGGAAGAGGAAGGGTGGGTGGGTGGGAAGAGGAAGGGTGGAAGGGTGGGTGGGTGGGAAGAGGAAGGGTGGAAGGGTGGGTGGGTGGGAAGAGGAAGGGTGGAAGGGTGGGTGGGTGGGAAGAGGAAGGGTGGAAGGGTGGGTGGGTGGGAAGAGGAAGGGTGGAAGGGTGGGTGGGTGGGAAGAGGAAGGGTGGAAGGGTGGGTGGGAAGAGGAAGGGTGGAAGGGTGGGTGGGTGGGAAGAGGAAGGGTGGGTGGGTGGGAAGAGGAAGGGTGGGTGGGTGGGAAGAGGAAGGGTGGAAGGGTGGGTGGGTGGGAAGAGGAAGTGTGGAAGGGTGGGTGGGTGGGAAGAGGAAGGGTGGAAGGGTGGGTGGGTGGGAAGAGGAAGGGTGGAAGGGTGGGTGGGTGGGAAGAGGAAGGGTGGAAGGGTGGGTGGGTGGGAAGAGGAAGGGTGGAAGGGTGGGTGGGTGGGAAGAGGAAGGGTGGAAGGGTGGGTGGGAAGAGGAAGGGTGGAAGGGTGGGTGGGTGGGTGGGGGGGGAGTGGGAAGAGGAAGGATGTGTGGGGAGGGGTGTGTTGTGAAGAAAGAGTGAGTGTGTATGTGATTTGTAAATGATAGTGTTAAAGTGTTAACAGTAAAGTGATGTAGTACATTGCAGGCATAAAGAGTTAATAATATGTGTTAATGATCTTAATGATTGACATAAATTGTTGTAATATGCAAATAAAATGTAAATTTGTTTAAAAATGGATGTATTAAATTGCAGTCATGAAAATTTTTATATTTTTTGTTTAAATAAAGTTTTAATTTGGCGCACATGCGTGTTGTGCATGAGGTTATGGTGAAAGTGATGGCTGCGGAGCGCATACAGAGATTGGCGTGCGGAGCACATTGGTAGATGTAAAAGTATGTACTTGATGTGTGAATGAAGCAATGTTGAAGGAAAAAGAAAGTATGATGGCTATTTGTAGATAAAATCGCGAAGAGCGGGTGATGTTATGAAGGTAATGTAAATGATAAAAAGTGTAGCGGATATGAAAGAAAGTAAAGAAATGTAAAGATAGTAAGAATGGATAAAAATACATTTTTAGCAAAGCGGGGGTAATATAATAGAAAAATATTATAGCGGCTATGAAAGAAAGAAAACAAATGAAAACATTGTATGAATGGATAATATGAAAAAATACCAAAGCGGGACATAGTGTAATGTGTATGCAATGTACATAAATAAGATTTTCTGCACAGAAATTAATGTAATAATAATATTAATGGATAAAAAAAATACATTGGCAAAGGGGAAGATAGTGCAATGTGTATGTAATGTACATATAGTAAGTTGGTGTATCTGGCATTGTATAAATGTAATTGACAGTGCGTAGGTGAAGGCTGACATTTAGTAAATGAAATTGACAGTGCGTAGGTGAAGGGTGGCTGTTATAGTGAATGCGCAAATGTAATAATTGTGGTGATGATGTACTAAGTATTTATTGAGGTAAACATAAGAATTGTAGACTGGGTAGGTGAACGTGCGCGCGCCATTGTTGAAATATATATTTATTTTAATAAGTAAGTGAGTTTGTCGGCCATTTAAAAAATGTAATAAAGACTGCGTAGGTGAAGGTTTTGGCGGGAATAGTAAAAGGACTGAATATTTTTAATATACATGTATTTGAATTGTAAGTTACTTGGCTGTCCATTTTGTAAATTTAATTAACAGTAGGTATTGAAAGGTAAGGGCGGGTGAAGGTAGGGGCGCACGCCATTGTTTCAATATATATTTATTTGAATAGTAAGTGAGTTTGTCGGCCATTTTAAAAAGACTGCATAGGTGAAGGTACGGGCGGGAATAGTAAAAGGACTGAATTGTAGGTGAGGGTGGCGGTTTAGACGGGCATGTTGCACGGGCATGTATTGAAAGGTACGGCGGGCGCTGGAATATGCAGTTGCGGAGTTTGGCGGTTTAGACGGCCATGTGCAGAGAGATTTGTGTTGGGCGGCCATGTATTTAAAGTGACTGGCGGCCGGTGTAATGTGTGCGGCGGCCATGTGCTTGCAAGCCATGCAGTTGCGGAGAGTGCCACGCCATATCATGAGTGTTTAAGGTAATGTGTGTGCGGAGGGAGAATTAAGTTAATGGGCGTCAGTTTTGTGACGGTCATGTGTGGTGATGGAGAAGCGTGGCGGCCATCGGGATAATTTAATTACAAAAATCCACGGCATAGCATGAGTGTGCGGGCCGTTGCGGAGGGACAATTAAGGTAATGGGCGGGCCGTTGCGGAGGGAGAATTAAGGTAATGTGCGGCCATGGCAGTGTATACACTGTGGTGAGAGCAGTGTATATACAGGGGTGACAGCATTACTCAGTTGTGTGTTGACAGAGAGCTGTGTGTACACTGGTGAGAGCAGTGTATACACAGGGGTGACAGCATTACTGAGTTGTGTGATGACAGAGAGCAGTATACACAGGGGTGACAGCATTACTGAGTTGTGGGATGACAGAGGTGAGTGTGAGTGACTGTGTAGACAGGGGTGACATGATTGTGAGTTGTTGTTTGACAGGGGTGAGTGTGAATGTGTGTGATGTGTGTGTGTTTGTTACACGGGGTGACAGCGTGAGTCTGAGTTGTGGGATGACACTGAGTGTGTGTGTACAGGGTTGAGTGTGAGTGTGGGGGTGACAGTGTGAGTGTGTGTGTACACGGATGACAGGTGACAACTCAGGTGACAGCATGACTCAGACTTGTGGGATGACAGTGATTGTGTGTGTGTGTGTGTGTGTGTGTGTGTGTAGACAGGGGTGAGTGTGGGGGTGACAGTGTGATATGTCAATTTACCAAGGAGTCCTCAGAGGTTCTGGCCGTATGGTGTCACTGCAAGTGTGTGAGAGTGAAGGAGGTGTGTGTCAGTGATGTCACTGTACCTTTTGACCAATGAGAGTCGTGTGGGAGGCTGACTATGGGAGGGTGTGTGTGTCACAGTGGGGCGTACCTCACAGTGGGGCGTACCTCTTGGCCAATGAGAGTCCGGGTGGCCACGGACCAATCAGATTCACCGCAGATAGCACTAACCTCACTAACCATTCGATTTTATATATTAAGATAAAAATGTTTTACCAGGAAGTAATACATTGAGAGTTACCTCTTGTTTTCAAGTATGTCCTGGGCATAGTTAATATGACAAATAATACATGGTTACAAATACAGTTACATAAATGAACAGGGTATACATTATATACAATACATTGCATGCACAGTTAGAGAAGATGTATATTATAGGCTTATGTAACAATTACAGACCAGATTAAAATGTGAGACAGCCTTAGTTTTGAAAGAACTTAAACTGGTGGTGGATGTGAGAGTCTCCGGTAGGTTGTTCCAGTTTTGGGGTGCACGGTAACAGGAGGAGGAGCGGCCGGATACTTTGTTGAGCCTTGGGACCATGAACAGTCTTTTGGAGTCAGATCTCAGATGATAAGTGCTGCAAGTGGTAGGGGTGAGGAGCTTGTTCAGATAGGTGGGTAGCTTGCCCAGAAAGTATTTGAAGGCAAGACAGGAAACGTGAACTTTGCGCCTAGACTCGAGTGATGACCAATCTAGTTCTTTGAGCATTTCGCAGTGATGTGTGTTATAGTTGCATTGGAGAACAAAACGACAAATTGAATTGTAGAGGGTGTCAAGTTTGCTAAGGTGGGATTGAGTTGCCGAGCCATATACTATGTCTCCATAGTAAATAATTGGCATTAGCATCTGCTGTGCGATACGTTTTCTGACCAGGAGACTTAGGGAGGATTTGTTCCTGTAAAGTACCCCTAGTTTGGCATAGGTCTTGGTTGTCAGAGTATCAATGTGCATCCCGAATGTTAAGTGGGAGTCAAACCATATGCCCAGGTAATTAAAACTACTAACAGGTGTTAGGGTGGTGTTAGCGTTAGTTCAAATGTGGAGCTCAGTCGCTGGAAGCTTTAAAAATTTAGTCTTGGTCCCAAATACCATTGTTACAGTCTTGTCAGTGTTTAAAAACAGTTTGTTTTGGGAAATCCAGTTTTCGAGTCTCAAAAAGTCAGACTGAAGTATTTGTTCAAGGTCAGAGAGGCTATGGCTGTGTGCATATAGGATTGTGTCATCTGCATACATGTGTCATCTGCATACATACAAATGGTGATAATTAAGTTACTGCACTCATCGCACTAGAAGTCTAATGTCCACGGAGAATGAAAACGTGTATTTGTTGCATCTTTTCAGAAATCAGTTATAAGAATGAGAAAATTATACAATAACAGAATAAATACGTTCTTTGGAATATTTTGCCATCATTGAACTTTTGAAGTCATGTAATGGCCCACTAATTTGTACACACAGTTTTAAGTTTCTAATTAAATGTTTAACTTTATTTATTCAAACTTTAAGTAGAACCTTAAAAGGTATGTTGAAATAAAATGGTACATTGCCAATAGCTGTGGGTAACACATGAAATGTCAGAACCCACAGCTGTCTCCTCTCTAGCAGCTCCGAACCCACAGCTGTCTCCTCTCTAGCAGCTCCGAACCCACAGCTGTCTCCTCCTCTCTAGCAGCTCCGCACCCACAGCTGTCTCCTCCTCTCTAGCAGCTCCGCACCCACAGCTGTCTCCTCCTCTCTAGCAGCTCCGCACTCACAGCTGTCTCCTCCTCTCTAGCAGTCCGAACCCACAGCTGTCTCCTCCTCTCTAGCAGCTCCGAACCCACAGCTGTCTCCTCCTCTCTAGCAGCTCCGAACCCACAGCTGTCTCCTCCTCTCTAGCAGCTCCGCACCCACAGCTGTCTCCTCCTCTCTAGCAGCTCCGCACTCACAGCTGTCTCCTCTCTAGCAGCTCCGAACCCACAGCTGTCTCCTCCTCTCTAGCAGCTCCGAACCCACAGCTGTCTCCTCCTCTCTAGCAGCTCCGCACCCACAGCTGTCTCCTCCTCTCTAGCAGTTCCGAACCCACAGCTGTCTCCTCCTCTCTAGCAGTCTGAACCCACAGCTGTCTCCTCCTCTCTAGCAGCTCCGCACCCACAGCTGTCTCCTCCTCTCTAGCAGCTCCGCACTCAAAGCTGTCTCCTCCTTTCTAGCAGCTCCGAACCCACAGCTGTCTCCTCCTCTCTAGCAGCTCCGCACCCACAGCTGTCTCCTCCTCTCTAGCAGCTCCGAACCCACAGCTGTCTCCTCCTCTCTAGCAGCTCTGAACCCACAGCTGTCTCCTCCTCTCTAGCAGCTCCGCACCCACAGGTGTCTCCTCCTCTCTAGCAGCTCCGAACCCACAGCTGTCTCCTCCTCTCTAGCAGCTCCGCACCCACAGCTGTCTCCTCCTCTCTAGCAGCTCCGCACCCACAGCTGTCTCCTCCTCTCTAGCAGCTCCGAACCCACAGCTGTCTCCTCGTCTCTAGCAGCTCCGCACCCACAGCTGTCTCCTCCTCTCTAGCAGCTCCGAACCCACAGCTGTCTCCTCCTCTCTAGCAGCTCCGCACTCACAGCTGTCTCCTCCTCTCTAGCAGCTCCGCACCCACAGCTGTCTCCTCCTCTCTAGCAGCTCCGCACTCACAGCTGTCTCCTCCTCTCTAGCAGCTCCGAACCCACAGCTGTCTCCTCCTCTCTAGCAGCTCCGCACTCACAGCTGTCTCCTCCTCTCTAGCAGCTCCGCACCCACAGCTGTCTCCTCCTCTCTAGCAGCTCCGAACCCACAGCTGTCTCCTCCTCTCTAGCAGCTCCGAACCCACAGCTGTCTCCTCCTCTCTAGCAGCTCCGCACCCACAGCTGTCTCCTCCTCTCTAGCAGCTCCGAACCCACAGCTGTCTCCTCCTCTCTAGCAGCTCCGCACTCACAGCTGTCTCCTCCTCTCTAGCAGCTCCGCACCCACAGCTGTCTCCTCCTCTCTAGCAGCTCCGCACTAACAGCTGTCTCCTCCTCTCTAGCAGCTCCGAACCCACAGCTGTCTCCTCCTCTCTAGCAGCTCCGCACTCACAGCTGTCTCCTCCTCTCTAGCAGCTCCGCACTCACAGCTGTCTCCTCCTCTCTAGCAGCTCCGCACTCACAGCTGTCTCCTCCTCTCTAGCAGCTCCACACTCACAGCTGTCTCCTCCTCTCTAGCAGCTCCGTACCCACAGCTGTCTCCTCCTCTCTAGCAGCTCCGAACCCACAGCTGTCTCCTCCTCTCTAGCAGCTCCGCACTCACAGCTGTCTCCTCCTCTCTAGCAGCTCCGCACTCACAGCTGTCTCCTCCTCTCTAGCAGTCCGAACCCACAGCTGTCTCCTCCTCTCTAGCAGCTCCGAACCCACAGCTGTCTCCTCCTCTCTAGCAGCTCAGAACCCACAGCTGTCTCCTCCTCTCTAGCAGCTCCGAACCCACAGCTGTCTCCTCCTCTCTAGCAGCTCCGCACCCACAGCTGTCTCCTCCTCTCTAACAGCTCCGCACCCACAGCTGTCTCCTCCTCTCTTGCAGCTCCGAACCCACAGCTGTCTCCTCCTCTCTAGCAGCTCCGAACCCACAGCTGTCTCCTCCTCTCTAGCAGCTCCGAACCCACAGCTGTCTCCTCCTCTCTAGCAGCTCCGAACCCACAGCTGTCTCCTCCTCTCTAGCAGCTCCGAACCCACAGCTGTCTCCTCCTCTCTAGCAGCTCCGAACCCACAGCTGTCTCCTCCTCTCTAGCAGCTCCGAACCCACAGCTGTTTCCTCCTCTCTAGCAGCTCCGAACCCACAGCTGTCTCCTCCTCTCTAGCAGCTCCGCACCCACAGCTGTCTCCTCCTCTCTAGCAGCTCCGCACCCACAGCTGTCTCCTCTCTAGCAGCTCCGAACCCACAGCTGTCTCCTCCTCTCTAGCAGCTCCGAACCCACAGCTTTCTCCTCCTCTCTAGCAGCTCCGAACCCACAGCTGTCTCCTCCTCTCTAGCAGCTCCGCACCCACAGCTGTCTCCTCCTCTCTAGCAGCTCCGAACCCACAGCTGTCTCCTCCTCTCTAGCAGCTCCGAACCCACAGCTGTCTCCTCCTCTCTAGCAGCTCCGCACCCACAGCTGTCTCCTCCTCTCTAGCAGCTCCGAACCCACAGCTGTCTCCTCCTCTCTAGCAGCTCCGCACCCACAGCTGTCTCCTCCTCTCTAGCAGCTCCGCACCCACAGCTGTCTCCTCCTCTCTAGCAGCTCCGAACCCACAGCTGTCTCCTCCTCTCTAGCAGCTCCAAACCCACAGCTGTCTCCTCCTCTCCAGCAGCTCCGCACCCACAGCTGTCTCCTCCTCTCTAGCAGCTCCGAACCCACAGCTGTCTCCTCCTCTCTAGCAGCTCCGCACCCACAGCTGTCTCCTCCTCTCTAGCAGCTCCGAACCCACAGCTGTCTCCTCCTCTCTAGCAGCTCCGAACCCACAGCTGTCTCCTCCTCTCTAGCAGCTCCGCACTCACAGCTGTCTCCTCCTCTCTAGCAGCTCCGCACTCACAGCTGTCTCCTCCTCTCTAGCAGCTCCGCACTCACAGCTGTCTCCTCCTCTCTAGCAGTCCGAACCCACAGATGTCTCCTCCTCTCTAGCAGCTCAGAACCCACAGCTGTCTCCTCCTCTCTAGCAGCTCCGAACCCACAGCTGTCTCCTCCTCTCTAGCAGCTCCGCACCCACAGCTGTCTCCTCCTCTCTAGCAGCTCCGCACCCACAGCTGTCTCCTCCTCTCTTGCAGCTCCGAACCCACAGCTGTCTCCTCCTCTCTAGCAGCTCCGAACCCACAGCTGTCTCCTCCTCTCTAGCAGCTCCGAACCCACAGCTGTCTCCTCCTCTCTAGCAGCTCCGAACCCACAGCTGTCTCCTCCTCTCTAGCGGCTCCGAACCCACAGCTGTCTCCTCCTCTCTAGCGGCTCCGAACCCACAGCTGTCTCCTCCTCTCTAGCAGTCCGAACCCACAGCTGTCTCCTCCTCTCTAGCAGCTCCGAACCCACAGCTGTCTCCTCCTCTCTAGCAGCTCCGAACCCACAGCTGTCTCCTCCTCTCTAGCAGCTCCGAACCCACAGCTGTCTCCTCCTCTCTAGCAGTCCGAACCCACAGCTGTCTCCTCCTCTCTAGCAGCTCCGAACCCACAGCTGTCTCCTCCTCTCTAGCAGCTCCGAACCCACAGCTGTCTCTTCCTCTCTAGCAGCTCCGAACCCACAGCTGTCTCCTCCTCTCTAGCAGCTCCGAACCCACAGCTGTCTCCTCCTCTCTAGCAGCTCCGCACCCACAGCTGTCTCCTCCTCTCTAGCAGCTCCGCACCCACAGCTGTCTCCTCCTCTCTAGCAGCTCCGAACCCACAGCTGTCTCCTCCTCTCTAGCAGCTCCGAACCCACAGCTGTCTCCTCCTCTCTAGCAGCTCCGAACCCACAGCTGTCTCCTCTCTAGCAGCTCTGAACCCACAGCTGTCTCCTCCTCTCTAGCAGCTCCGAACCCACAGCTGTCTCCTCCTCTCTAGCAGCTCCGCACCCACAGCTGTCTCCTCCTCTCTAGCAGCTCTGAACCCACAGCTGTCTCCTCCTCTCTAGCAGCTCCGCACCCACAGCTGTCTCCTCCTCTCTAGCAGCTCCGAACCCACAGCTGTCTCCTCCTCTCTAGCAGCTCCGAACCCACAGCTGTCTCTTCCTCTCTAGCAGCTCCGCACCCACAGCTGTCTCCTCCTCTCTAGCAGCTCCGAACCCACAGCTGTCTCCTCCTCTCTAGCAGTCTGAACCCACAGCTGTCTCCTCCTCTCTAGCAGCTCCGCACCCACAGCTGTCTCCTCCTCTCTAGCAGCTCCGAACCCACAGCTGTCTCCTCTCTAGCAGCTCCAAACCCACAGCTGTCTCCTCTCTAGCAGCTCCGAACCCACAGCTGTCTCCTCCTCTCTAGCAGCTCCGCACCCACAGCTGTCTCCTCCTCTCTAGCAGCTCTGAACCCACAGCTGTCTCCTCCTCTCTAGCAGCTCCGAACCCACAGCTGTCTCCTCCTCTCTAGCAGCTCCGAACCCACAGCTGTCTCCTCCTCTCTAGCAGTCCGAACCCACAGCTGTTTTCTCCTCTCTAGCAGCTCCGTACCCACAGCTGTCTCCTCCTCTCCAGCAGCTCCGCACCCACAGCTGTCTCCTCCTCTCTAGCAGCTCCGAACCCACAGCTGTCTCCTCCTCTCTAGCAGCTCCGAACCCACAGCTGTCTCCTCCTCTCTAGCAGCTCCGAACCCACAGCTGTCTCCTCCTCTCTAGCAGTCCGAACCCACAGCTGTCTCCTCCTCTCTAGCAGCTCCGAACCCACAGCTGTCTCCTCCTCTCTAGCAGCTCCGCACCCACAGCTGTCTCCTCCTCTCTAGCAGTCTGAACCCACAGCTGTCTCCTCCTCTCTAGCAGCTCTGAACCCACAGCTGTCTCCTCCTCTCTAGCAGCTCCGAACCCACAGCTGTCTCCTCCTCTCTAGCAGCTCCGAACCCACAGCTGTCTCCTCCTCTCTAGCAGCTCCGAACCCACAGCTGTCTCCTCCTCTCTAGCAGCTCCGAACCCACAGCTGTCTCCTCCTCTCTAGCAGCTCCGAACCCACAGCTGTCTCCTCCTCTCTAGCAGCTCCGAACCCACAGCTGTCTCCTCCTCTCTAGCAGCTCCGAACCCACAGCTGTCTCCTCCTCTCTAGCAGCTCCGAACCCACAGCTGTCTCCTCCTCTCTAGCAGCTCCGAACCCACAGCTGTCTCCTCCTCTCTAGCAGCTCTGAACCCACAGCTGTCTCCTCCTCTCTAGCAGCTCCGAACCCACAGCTGTCTCCTCCTCTCTAGCAGCTCCGAACCCACAGCTGTCTTCTCCTCTCTAGCAGCTCCGCACCCACAGCTGTCTCCTCCTCTCTAGCAGCTCCGAACCCACAGCTGTCTCCTCCTCTCTAGCAGCTCCGAACCCACAGCTGTCTCCTCCTCTCTAGCAGCTCTGCACCCACAGCTGTCTCCTCCTCTCTAGCAGTCCGAACCCACAGCTGTCTCCTCCTCTCTAGCAGCTCCGAACCCACAGCTGTCTCCTCCTCTGTAGCAGCTCCGAACCCACAGCTGTCTCCTCCTCTCTAGCAGCTCCGAACCCACAGCTGTCTCCTCCTCTCTAGCAGCTCCGAACCCACAGCTGTCTCCTGCTCTCTAGCAGCTCCGCACCCACAGCTGTCTCCTCCTCTCTAGCAGCTCTGCACTCACAGCTGTCTCCTCCTCTCTAGCAGCTCCGAACCCACAGCTGTTTCCTCTCTAGCAGCTCCGAACCCACAGCTGTCTCCTCCTCTCTAGCAGCTCCGCACTTACAGCTGTCTCCTCCTCTCTAGCAGCTCCGCACCCACAGCTGTCTCCTCCTCTCTAGCAGCTCCAAACCCACAGCTGTCTCCTCCTCTCTAGCAGCTCCACCCTCACAGCTGTCTCCTCCTCTCTAGCAGCTCTGCACCCACAGCTGTCTCCTCCTCTCTAGCAGCTCCGCACCCACAGCTGTCTCCTCCTCTCTAGCAGTCTGAACCCACAGCTGTCTCCTCCTCTCTAGCAGCTCCGCACCCACAGCTGTCTCCTCCTCTCTAGCAGCTCCGAACCCACAGCTGTCTCCTCTCTAGCAGCTCCAAACCCACAGCTGTCTCCTCTCTAGCAGCTCCGAACCCACAGCTGTCTCCTCCTCTCTAGCAGCTCCGCACCCACAGCTGTCTCCTCCTCTCTAGCAGCTCTGAACCCACAGCTGTCTCCTCCTCTCTAGCAGCTCCGAACCCACAGCTGTCTCCTCCTCTCTAGCAGCTCCGAACCCACAGCTGTCTCCTCCTCTCTAGCAGTCCGAACCCACAGCTGTTTTCTCCTCTCTAGCAGCTCCGTACCCACAGCTGTCTCCTCCTCTCCAGCAGCTCCGCACCCACAGCTGTCTCCTCCTCTCTAGCAGCTCCGAACCCACAGCTGTCTCCTCCTCTCTAGCAGCTCCGAACCCACAGCTGTCTCCTCCTCTCTAGCAGCTCCGAACCCACAGCTGTCTCCTCCTCTCTAGCAGTCCGAACCCACAGCTGTCTCCTCCTCTCTAGCAGCTCCGAACCCACAGCTGTCTCCTCCTCTCTAGCAGCTCCGCACCCACAGCTGTCTCCTCCTCTCTAGCAGTCTGAACCCACAGCTGTCTCCTCCTCTCTAGCAGCTCTGAACCCACAGCTGTCTCCTCCTCTCTAGCAGCTCCGAACCCACAGCTGTCTCCTCCTCTCTAGCAGCTCCGAACCCACAGCTGTCTCCTCCTCTCTAGCAGCTCCGAACCCACAGCTGTCTCCTCCTCTCTAGCAGCTCCGAACCCACAGCTGTCTCCTCCTCTCTAGCAGCTCCGAACCCACAGCTGTCTCCTCCTCTCTAGCAGCTCCGAACCCACAGCTGTCTCCTCCTCTCTAGCAGCTCCGAACCCACAGCTGTCTCCTCCTCTCTAGCAGCTCCGAACCCACAGCTGTCTCCTCCTCTCTAGCAGCTCCGAACCCACAGCTGTCTCCTCCTCTCTAGCAGCTCTGAACCCACAGCTGTCTCCTCCTCTCTAGCAGCTCCGAACCCACAGCTGTCTCCTCCTCTCTAGCAGCTCCGAACCCACAGCTGTCTT
The DNA here is from genome assembly GCF_040206685.1 of Ascaphus truei. NCBI lineage: Eukaryota > Metazoa > Chordata > Amphibia > Anura > Ascaphidae > Ascaphus > Ascaphus truei. The sequence continues at coordinate 104,048,956 of NC_134487.1, read as the reverse complement.
CTCCTCTCTAGCAGCTCCGCACCCACAGCTGTCTCCTCCTCTCTAGCAGCTCCGAACCCACAGCTGTCTCCTCCTCTCTAGCAGCTCCGAACCCACAGCTGTCTCCTCCTCTCTAGCAGCTCTGCACCCACAGCTGTCTCCTCCTCTCTAGCAGTCCGAACCCACAGCTGTCTCCTCCTCTCTAGCAGCTCCGAACCCACAGCTGTCTCCTCCTCTCTAGCAGCTCCGAACCCACAGCTGTCTCCTCCTCTCTAGCAGCTCCGAACCCACAGCTGTCTCCTCCTCTCTAGCAGCTCCGAACCCACAGCTGTCTCCTGCTCTCTAGCAGCTCCGCACCCACAGCTGTCTCCTCCTCTCTAGCAGCTCTGCACTCACAGCTGTCTCCTCCTCTCTAGCAGCTCCGAACCCACAGCTGTCTCCTCTCTAGCAGCTCCGAACCCACAGCTGTCTCCTCCTCTCTAGCAGCTCCGCACTTACAGCTGTCTCCTCCTCTCTAGCAGCTCCGCACCCACAGCTGTCTCCTCCTCTCTAGCAGCTCCAAACCCACAGCTGTCTCCTCCTCTCTAGCAGCTCCACCCTCACAGCTGTCTCCTCCTCTCTAGCAGCTCCGCACCCACAGCTGTCTCCTCCTCTCTAGCAGCTCCGCACCCACAGCTGTCTCCTCCTCTCTAGCAGCTCTGAACCCACAGCTGTCTCCTCCTCTCTAGCAGCTCCGCACCCACAGCTGTCTCCTCCTCTCTAGCAGCTCCGAACCCACAGCTGTCTCCTCCTCTCTAGCAGCTTTGAACCCACAGCTGTCTCCTCCTCTCTAGCAACTCCGAACCCACAGCTGTCTCCTCCTCTCTAGCAGCTCCGCACCCACAGCTGTCTTCTCCTCTCTAGCAGCTCCACACCCACAGCTGTCTCCTCCTCTCTAGCAGCTCCGAACCCACAGCTGTCTCCTCCTCTCTAGCAGCTCTGAACCCACAGCTGTCTCCTCCTCTCTAGCAGCTCCGAAACCACAGCTGTCTCCTCCTCTCTAGCAGCTCCGAACCCACAGCTGTCTCCTCCTCTCTAGCAGCTCCGCACCCACAGCTGTCTCCTCCTCTCTAGCAACTCCGCACCCACAGCTGTCTCCTCCTCTCTAGCAGCTCCGCACTCACAGCTGTCTCCTCTTCTCTAGCAGCTCTGAACCCACAGCTGTCTCCTCCTCTCTAGCAGCTCCGAACCCACAGCTGTCTCCTCCTCTCTAGCAGCTCCGAACCCACAGCTGTCTCCTCCTCTCTAGCAGCTCCGAACCCACAGCTGTCTCCTCCTCTCTAGCAGCTCCGCACCCACAGCTGTCTCCTCCTCTCTAGCAGCTCCGCACCCACAGCTGTCTCCTCCTCTCTAGCAGCTCCGAACCCACAGCTGTCTCCTCCTCTCTAGCAGCTCCGAACCCACAGCTGTCTCCTCCTCTCTAGCAGCGCCGAACCCACAGCTGTCTCCTCCTCTCTAGCAGCTCCGAACCCACAGCTGTCTCCTCCTCTCTAGCAGCTCCGAACCCACAGCTGTCTCCTCCTCTCTAGCAGCTCCGCACCCACTAACGATATTTTAATTAACTTCATTGTTCTGCTTCTTCTCCCAAAGGCGTAAACAGGGGAAGGGACTTCCATAAAGTATCTCAGATAAACAAAGAGTGAGCCTCCTCAAGATTTACTTTAAACATGCTCGGTAGTCTGTTTTTTTTTTAAAAAGAGGCAATCCAAGCAGCTTAAAAAAAAATTACTCTTTGACAAAGTCCCATCCGGTGCGAAACGTGTTAGAGTGTTTTTTTAATCCTGTCAATGTGCTACTAAATTCAATTTACCCTTGGTGAGTTTTTTCCGGCAGTGCACCGCCACCTCTCTTATCATGCCATGTTTTGACCATAATGATTAATATTTTGGTCATATAAAAGCTGTGTGCTGTTTCCTTGCTCATATGTCCATGTTAAAACTTGGTGTGGTTCCAGTTTTTGTGCAGTATTTTTTTTTATTGAAAGCCTTGCATTACATATATTTGTCAACATTTGTTAAAATTATAAGTGGTCAATATTTCTTTGGTCATAACAGGTTATTTTCCATTTACAGGTTTGTATGACTTTTTATTTTATGTAAAGCTGAACTATTAAACTTTGGTCAAAACATTGTTTCACTTTAACATCTCTTGATCTGCAATACACATACATTTAAATTCATACCTGGGGGAGTAGGAGCTTTGGGGTGTATCCCACCGCATGTTATGAGCAGGAGCCGATTGGAAACGTCCAAGCAGGAGAGGACCTTCTGCACCTGGCGGCTCACCCTCATCTGTCTCTTTGACATGCTGCGACTTTGGGGCAGGTGCAGTAACTTGAAGCACAGCGGCAGACTGGACCTTGCGCTTCCTTGAAGTTCTTGGAGGTGCTTCGGACATCTTTTGAATATGTGGGGAGTCAACACCTGAGAAAGCAAAGATCTCATCTGAAAAAGCATCAATCCATACTATTTCTATACACCATTTGAACCAGAGGGTCCCCCTAAACTCAGACTGGTTATTTCAGCTCTGGAAAGTCTCTGGTTCGTGGGATATGCACAGTTGTTTCCCGATGTCTGGTGGGAACAATACTGACATCCGGTCATTGAGGCTTTTTATTGCTGGACCGAGTACCGTCCTGCAAATATCTTGGGAACGGAGAGATTTTTGGATGAGGAAATAGGCTGGCAACCTGAGACCCCCCAGTTCAGGTTATTAAAAATACAAATACATTCTAGTGGGGATTGCTGCTATAAAGTTGCAGTCCCACATAGCCAGTCAAGATAAAATGTAAACAGTTTCCTTGGCAAGATTATATCTCCTTTCTGTACAGGTCTGACTTATTTGTATAGTGAAACACTAATATGCTTTGTTTTTCTCAGGGAACACTGGCTTGTGGCGTATCAGCTATGTATGTTTATCTGTTTCACCAATAATGTCATCACTGTGACTTTGCAAACATAGAACCGAGCAGAAAGAACAATGTATCTGTGGCTTCGAGGGCTGGCAAACATGCTTGTATTAGACACAATGGAACTCAGCAAGAATAAGGCCGTGCGTATAGTGCTCGCGACGGCGATGCGACGTCGTCCAAAAAAAATACATTGCCACCGCCGCATGCGCTTATATTAAGCGCGACGGCGACAATGCGATGGAGCGACGTCGTGTCGTGAACTTTGGAAGCTGGCAATATTTGATTTTTCAAGGGCTGTCGCCTTGTGACAGCCCCTGAACCAATGCCAGTATGCCGCCACTGCAAAGCGAAATATAACTTGCGCTAGCGTCAACCCGGCCCGGTCGCGGGCACTATGCGTGCGGCCTAAGGAGGCTCAGGAAAAGGTTACAGATTTCAAATGGGATTTTGTGGTAAAATTAAATCTGGCCAAACTGGGGGAACCGAATGACCCTTATCTCTGCCTTGTGTCAAATGTATGTCCCGGATAACCTTTTCTCACTCACCAGAAGCCAAGCGATAGTGCTCCATCCAGTCGTCCAATATGTTTCTGATCTTTCTCTGCAGCTTTCTGAGCTCGGTGGCTGCATTGAAGTCATTGGAAGGGCTGATATGTTCCTCTGGGATTTCAAGTGTCTTTGCCAATGCAACCAATATGGACTTTTCCCACAATAAATGAAACAAGTAAAGCTTCAGAAATGTTGACATTTCATAAGAATAAATTAGGCCATCAAGTTTTTTTTTACTAAAAGAGAATGGCTAAGCCGTGTGAAAAGTGTTAGCAGGGTTGATCATCTAAAATGGCTGCACATCCGCACGCTTCTCAGACGACACAGAAACAAGTTTCTACCTCCTTTCCATAGTAAATCAGAGCATAACATGTCCATTCAGGTTTAATGCACACAGCGGGGTTTGTAACTATTTGTTCTTTAGTTTCTGAAACATCCTAAATACAAGTGATCCTCGGTATCCAACGGGCCCCATTGTGTGGAACGGGTTATGCGACGCTGCATAATGCAGTCGGCTGGACGCATTATCCGACATCGGACCCGCTTATCCAACGCTCACCGCCACAGATTAACATGGACTCGCAATCCGACGGCCCGTTGTGCGCCGGCGGTTTGCGGGATATCCTTAAAAACCTGATCTGTGGGTGGCCCTCGATGACTGGAGTTGGTAATTCCTGGTCTATGTACACATTGAAATGCTGGATTATACGTTCTTGTTGTAGAAAACAGAGGTTCCCCATTACAAACCTACAGGTAATTATATGCCATATTTGCCAGAATAAACTCCTCATAATATATTATTTAAAATAGTTAATAGTGAAACAGTAGAACTGTACTGTCACAATTTAAAGAAACAATAATTTTATTGACCTAAAATGCCATTTTTTGAAATCCGTCTAGTGTATGATTTCCCCAGGACAGCCGCTGTTTCAGCTCGTTACATGAAGTTCTGTCAATGTGTTTGTTGATTTTTAATGGCAAGACGGAACACTAAAGAATGTCTGGAGGAAAAGTTGTACTTCCTTCTGTGTTTCTGTATTATCTATCGTGGGTAACAGATGTGAATTGTTTAGGCTCTGGGACAACTATTCAATTAGTGACAATGACCTGCATTAAAAATGTATAACCATGAGCATGGAGCAGTAATGTTATATACCATGGAAACAAGGAAGCATTGATCAGGAGGGAGGTTATGTGAGGGGGTGCAGTGGGCTGCATTACAGTTTGTGACTTCTGAAGGGTTAATGGCCCCCTGCTCTACGGCAGGGGTGGGCAAATTCAGTCCTCAAGGGCCACCAACAGGTCAGGTTTTCAGGATATCCCAGCTTCAGTACAGGTGGCTCAAACAAATGCTGATAAGATCCTTTGTTTTCTACATGGAAAACAGCTCTGTGCTGCCTGCAAGAGTGGACACAGTGAGTATAAACAGCAGAAGTTGCCATGTGGATGCTCTACTGCAGGCGTGGGGCCATTTTAAATAAAAATACAATCAAAAACCGTTAGGAAAAAAATAAAACCTAAGGTTAGTATTGTGCTTGAAATTAAGCTCAAATTTAAAATGGGCTACATTGGGGTGTGGGGGGGGGGGGGGCAGGGGGAGAAGGTGGGACTGCACCCACCTTCAACTGCTTACAACCAACAGATAACACTGTAGATGCCAGGAAACCCTGGCTCTCTCTAAATGCCGGCTCATTATACCTCTGCTCACATAACTGGCCTCACAAATGAAGCTGATGTGCATGGTTTTCCTCTGCGTTTGAACTCTCGCATTTCATGATCGAGCTGGGGATGGGTAACCAGCACTAGAGTCATTTCCAAGTTTGGTCCCTTGTCATTATGTGATGTACGCCACAGTTAAACCTGAAGGGGCCAGGGGGCCTTGAAACGTTGCCCTGCATTATATTATATAAGGAGTGGCCAACTCCAGTCCTCAAGGGCCACCAACAAGTCAGGTTTTAAAGATATCCCTGCTTCAGCACAGGGGGCTCAATCAGTGACTCAGTTAACGTCTGAGCCACTGATTGAGCCACTGTGCTGAAGCAGGAATATCCTCAAAACCAGACCTGTTGGTAACCCTTGGGAACTGGCGCTGGCCACCCCTGTGTTACAGAATGTGTGCTGACTAACTCACTTGAGCATTTTTTTTAAATATTTTTGTATTGCTGCTGAGAACTTTTGGTATATTAAAGAAGCTGCTTATTTGAGATCAAAAAGAACACGTACTATTTTTTCTCTTTACTTAAGCTTTGTTGGAGTGCTGATCATCTGAGATATGTTTAGAGTTACAAGTATCCAGCGGTGTGGTTCCAAGGACCTAGCACCTTATATATGTAGCGGTCATGTAAAATGCCTACAGTCATCTCTCCTGCTGGCAGTAAGGCCTGGTAAGTGTGGGCATGCCAGCAGTAATCATGGAGGTTTTCCCTCACACCCTGGTGGGGTGCTCTGTGTATGGCTGGGACTGGTCACATGCTCTGACTCCATGGTTAGTGATGTCAGAGGTGTGTCAGCCTCAGAAGCTTACATAAGGCACAGCACTGTGTTCTAAAGTTAGTTGCTGGAAAGTTGCTGGGAAGTTAGTAGTTGTTCTGCTGAGGAAGGAGTTCCAGCTCTTGTCAGAGCTGAGGAAGGAGTTAAAGTTCTATTAGAGTGTCAGTTATGTTATAGTAACTCCATGGGAGGCTGTGTCCAGGGACCTGGCACAGGACAGTGATTCCTGCGGGAATAAGTGAATCCCTGATCTAGGTGACATACCTAACTAAAGGGAGCACTGGCGAGATGAGTGGCTGAAGATACTCCTTGTGGAGGGCAGTTGCCCTGCCGTGTCAATAAAGATGAGTTCAGCCAGAAACCCTCTCGTGTATCTATCTGGAATGAGTGTACAGAGAGGAGCACCACGGAGGAGTTCCTCGCCAGGATCATCCCTTTGCGGACGCAGGGACCCTGGTGAGGTGGAGGCGCTGCACTGGAACTAGGTGAGACTCAGCACACTACCTCAGCTGCCTGTCTGACGGGTTCTCCCCACACACCATCATGCGGGAGACTCAGGAGTCCTGTAGCCAGCAGGTGCACCATCAGGCATATTCACACTGTAATGGGGTCCGGTTAGACCACAGGGGCCAATGTGAGATTGGGTGGGTCAGGCCGGGGCAGAAACACCGTTACATTTGGAGGCGCTGTTGAGATCAGATCCGTCAACAGGACAGGCTTTTAGCTAGGTCACTGGGAAACAGGGAGAGTGTCTGCTGCCACTTTGTGCTGCGTAGGGACGGACCTAGGGGTGGTCAGGGGGCTGACGGGATATTGTCAGTTCGCAGGGACAACCTAGGGGCCTGAAGGGAGTGAGGGGTCTGGAGCGGGCTATAGCTGACCGAGTCACCTTGAGGCAGTGCTAGTTGGTAGGATGCCAGAAGGGACAGCCTGTTAACTTGGTCAGGAGTCCTGGAGAGGGTCTGCGCTAGGCTGACCAAGACAGGTAGACGCCCCAAGTACTGCATGGCAGAGCCAGCCAGAGTACCTAGCCATTCCAGACACTCACCGTAGGGAGCACAGACTGGGAGAAAGGAGTCACAGCAGACACTGAGAGAGTGAGCCTAGCCTGAGGTAGTGCAACACTGAGTCACACCTAGAAAAGGTACACATGTGGTGGTGCATCTGAGCTAATCTTTATTGTACCGGTGTGGTGGCTGCCCCGCAGAGTGGAGCCTCATGTACGACAACTGTTACGAGAGAGTGGAGGAGCCGCGTGGCGCGGAGAACGTAAAATGGCGGACAGAGGCTGATGGGGAGGGCACCCGTGGCGTGCAACCCACTGAAGAGCAGACTGTCGCCGAGTTGTCATTGACCAGGCTGCTCTGGAGCGGAGCGAAGGCCGTGGCTGCCCCATTTTTATCCTGCCTGGGACAGCGAGGGGCCACCTTTGAAGAGTGTGAGGACATTGCAATAATTGGGGGAGAACCCCGTGAGGAGAGCGAACGAATGGACTTTTTGGGCGCCAAAACCAACCAAAATGGCGGTTCCCGCTTGCTAGGGAAACCGCATGGGCCAGGCGCAGAAAAAATGGCTGCTGCAGGACTTGCACAGAGCTGGCCGGGAATGGCGCGAACAGCAGAGCCCCGCCCTGATGGGGGGCATGGCGCGAAAGCTATGGCTGCGCCGGGATGGACAGTGACTAATTCAGCCCCTGTGCTGAGTCAACCGCTTAGTCTATGGGACCCTCCCCTGATTTCTACCAGGGGGAGTGACTTTCAACTATGGCCTGTGGGAATGCACCCACTGGGCCCAGGGACTGATATCCAGACGGCGCCACTACAAAAAGTAGTTCCGGCCGCGGAGGTGATTTACAAAAAAGAAGGGTACCTTGCACAACAAGCTGCTGCAAGGAGAAGGCGGGAACTAGCCGCGGGAAAAGACTCCAGCTCTGAGGAGGAAACTGGCGCGAAAACGCAGACCGCGCCCACCAGGATTGTATTAAGGCCACTGAGGTGGAGGTGTACTTTTGTGATCGAGTTGTCTGAGGGAGGAGCTGGGTGTGAGCTTCCTGTCCCACAGTTGCGAGCTGGTGAACAGGAGAGACCATTGTGCAAAGTGTCTCCCGTAACCAGCACAACAAAGAGCGAGATGGACATTGGGGTATATCCCTATTTATTGCCAGGAGGCTCCCTGGTAGTCAAGGCGGGAGCGGACACAGCCATGCTGACGGCTGAAGCCCCGCGTGCGGCCTGCACCGAACCAGTTGATCCCGGAGAATGGGGATCGCTCCTAATGATCAGAACGGAGCCTGAAGAGAGAGGGGTCTACAACCGCGCTGAGAACCCGGAACCTCACCGTCGGTCCCCTGCGGGAGTGCCACTCCCAGAGTCGGAGTTCGGCTCCTCGGAAGAGGAACAAGCGACCCTAACGACGGTGGTGATGCGCCTACCGGCGGACCACTACAGCGGTGCGGAAAAAGAACCGGCACTTACCTGTGTCGCGGCGGAGCAGAGTCTCGTGTCGTCGGTGCAGAATCAACCCGAGAGGCGGAGTCCCACGGCCGTGGTGACTTGCAGCGCGGAAGGAGGAGAGGATTCCATCCCGAGCCGACGGAGCGGTGAGATACCTCCTTACCCTTCCCAGGCGCCGGTGGTGGCAACGGCGGAGGAAGGCCTAGCCCAGGCCCGAGCGGAGCGGAGAGCAGACCCATCACTTCCGGCGGCGGATGTCGTTGTGGAGGAAGAGATCCCGCTTGGGGATCCATCGCAAGATGGCGGAGTATCCGGTTCCGGTGATGACGTCACTTCCGGCGGAGGTAGCGGAACGACCAGAGAGAGAACCACAACGCCTCGGCGATCGGGCAGTGCTTCCCGATCACCTGTGTCAACACAGAGCTGGCAGGCTGCGAGGAGAGCTGAGACGGGTGAGGCCCAACCAGCGGCACGTCCGCACAATGATACGGGACTATCCGAAGGCAGAGAGCGGGTCGGAACCCCGCGGGTGCCCATTCCCTGTCCCTATGCCCAACCCCACGCCCTAGCTAATGCCCCTGTCCCAGTCACCTGTTCCCGGGGATCATCATCCAGTTAGGGGGTGTCGGAAGGATCTTTGGGGGTTGGTGAGAACCGGACTGGGGAAAGACTGAGCAGTTTTGATTCCGGGGAGGGCTCAAGGGAAGGAGGACAATTGGGACAGGTATCTAAGTCCCGGTGGGTGCCGGAAGAGGAGGATATACCTTCTGGTGAGGCCCCGAAACACGAGAGGTGGTCCAGGCCCCGTTCTGCCGGGACTTCCGGGGTATGCTCCTGGGGGAATACAGAGGAGGGGGACTCACTAGAGCGGGGGCCTGGGATATTATCTGACCCCGTGGACACAGACGAGCCCCTGTCATGGGTGTTGCCAGGGAGGGCAGGGAACGCAGAGCTGACTAGGAGCAGCCGGGCCGAGAGGGCTATTATAGCTAAGTACAAAGCGCCCCACAGGTTGGAGTACCTGTATGTCCCTGAAACCCTCATGGAAGGAGAAATTGAGTTTAAAATGGGTTCCACTGGTGAGGATAGGGGATATGGCACTGATGAGGAGGCAGGATCAGGGGAGAAAGATTGGGATCCTGGCGGGTTACATGAGAAGTGTCGCACAGAGGGTTACAGCATTGCTGCTTTAAGCCCCGTGGACCATGCTGTGCGCAAACCACCGTAAGAGGGTATGGTAGTACCACTAATGGATACTCCATAAGGGAGTAATCCTGGTTGTTATACATCTATGTTAGGATGTATCTGTAATGTTTATGATGGAGATATGTACTGTATTCATTTGTACTGCATTATAAGAAAATTTGTGTGATGTTAATTATGTTTTGTGTTGCAGTGCTTCCTGGCAAGAGGTATCTAAATTTAGGTCCCAGCGAGGACGATGGGATTCACCAGGGGGAGAATGTAGCGGTCATGTAAAATGCCTACAGTCATCTCTCCTGCTGGCAGTAAGGCCTGGTAAGTGTGGGCATGCCAGCAGTAATCATGGAGGTTTTCCCTCACACCCTGGTGGGGTGCTCTGTGTATGGCTGGGACTGGTCACATGCTCTGACTCCATGGTTAGTGATGTCAGAGGTGTGTCAGCCTCAGAAGCTTACATAAGGCACAGCACTGTGTTCTAAAGTTAGTTGCTGGAAAGTTGCTGGGAAGTTAGTAGTTGTTCTGCTGAGGAAGGAGTTCCAGCTCTTGTCAGAGCTGAGGAAGGAGTTAAAGTTCTATTAGAGTGTCAGTTATGTTATAGTAACTCCATGGGAGGCTGTGTCCAGGGACCTGGCACAGGACAGTGATTCCTGCGGGAATAAGTGAATCCCTGATCTAGGTGACATACCTAACTAAAGGGAGCACTGGCGAGATGAGTGGCTGAAGATACTCCTTGTGGAGGGCAGTTGCCCTGCCGTGTCAATAAAGATGAGTTCAGCCAGAAACCCTCTCGTGTATCTATCTGGAATGAGTGTACAGAGAGGAGCACCACGGAGGAGTTCCTCGCCAGGATCATCCCTTTGCGGACGCAGGGACCCTGGTGAGGTGGAGGCGCTGCACTGGAACTAGGTGAGACTCAGCACACTACCTCAGCTGCCTGTCTGACGGGTTCTCCCCACACACCATCATGCGGGAGACTCAGGAGTCCTGTAGCCAGCAGGTGCACCATCAGGCATATTCACACTGTAATGGGGTCCGGTTAGACCACAGGGGCCAATGTGAGATTGGGTGGGTCAGGCCGGGGCAGAAACACCGTTACATATACAGGGCGTGTTTTTCCCCTATTACAGAGGACTGGGGGAGTACAAGTTCAATATATTATTATTTTAAAATACATGACACAATGGCAATGGTAAGGAAATTACTTAAGCCTCCTTGTTAATAATCAGGCTTACATCTTTATACTTTTTATTTTAGTGAATGCTTAATTCGTTAACATAAAATACACATGGTTTTGGTTTAAACCACCTTGGAACTGAGAGAAGACTTCGACCGTGCACTGGCAACGCAAAGGAAGTCCAGTTACTGGGAACCATATTACTCTGTCCAACATCGGCACAAGCCAGTCACCAAAAAGGTATGATAAATAATATGATGTTCACTTGGTCGGGGTCCAGCAAAGCACGGACAGATTTTATTTTAGAGCTAGTATTTTGTTTGTAGAAGCACTTCTCTGGTGAACAGTTTGTATGGACCACAACACGGACTAAATTATTAATTGATGGAGTTAATATTTATTCTTCAGAGAAACCAGGCCTTCAGTTTACACTTCCTTTAAAAGGCCTTCGTTGTCTTACTTGCTAGTAGACACCATAAAAACTCCTACCACAGGGAGATCTGGGAGAAACTCCTTATCTTCAGTTGACTAGCAGTGGGGTGATGGGACTGTGGAAAAATGACACTTCCAGCTAAATATCAGGAAGTTTCCCTGATAAGTAGGATGGTTGGTCATTATCTCCTCATGGTAGGAAATAAAATGTCTTGGTGTTGCCCTAAATCTAAATCTCTCTCTAAATCTCTCTCCTTTCTGTAGGTGGAGCCAACTCTTACATACTGTTATCAGCTGTGTAAGGTGATGTTCAGGTTGCATTCCACCAAATATGATATGGAAATTCGATGTTAGTAATATATACAGAAAAAGCCTCCCTCTTGGTGAGTCACTGAGGAACATAATACAAAGGTTTAGTTATTTTGCTTACAGTTTTCTTTGGACTCTTCTTTGTATCTTTCTCCTTTGCCTTTTTTCTTATTGCTTTGGAGAGTTCTCTGGCTGTTCTAGAGGAAAAACTTTCACTAGTCACAAGTAGGCCCTAAAAAATAACACCAGAAAGTCAAGTGAGTGCTATTGGCCACCTGTTTCTATGGGCTTAGTGTTGGGGTGGCCAACTCAAGTCCTCAAGGGCCACCAACAGGTCACGTTTTCAGGATACCCCTGCTGCGGCACAAGTGGCTCAGTCGTTGATGAGCCACCTGTGCTAAACCAAGGATGTCCTGAAATCCTGACCCAGGGGTGGCCCTTGCGGACTGGAGTTGGCCACCCCTGGCTTAGTATCTAAGATTGAATGCATGTAATATCTTAACCTACCAGGTCTTCAAGGTGTGGAGGAACTACATCGAGGAGAGGTGAGAGAGACAAGCGTACACTCTCATGCTGCCATTTATACATCAAGCTAACAGCAAATTGCCCTCCAATTCTAACGGAGAGGTACTCATTAACCTAAAGAAAAGGGGATTAGTCATTACATATTGATTACAATTCATTAGTGTTTCCATCTGCCAAGTAAACGGAGGCCCATATTTACTAAGCGGTGTTATGCCAAAAAAGACCTTATTTTCTATGTTTTTAAAGATCTTTGTTGTCTTTTTCTATTTATAACAGTACATAATGTAGCATCGCAAAAAATAAAAAACACAATAAGAAGTTAATTCAGTTTAAAGTAAATGAACAGAAGAACTCAAATAACTTACTATTTAAAGTAATGTAGATAAATTAGAATAGGTCTGAACATCATTGCAAAGACATTTATGATACAATGCAAAACCCGAAGCATGAATTTCAACCTGAAGACTTTCTCTAATCCAGAATCTAGATGTGACTTTCACTTTCCACCTCCACTTCTAATTTGCTTTAGTAAATACCATTCTGTTGTCGAATAGGCAATCAAATCATACGTCTCAAAATTGTATTTCTTTTCTGTAAATCTACTGTAATGTTATGTGGATTTTTTCCTCCGTTTAAGGTACATTTTCTTATCTTTAATTAGTAACATCACCTGTAAAGTAATTGGGTCAGTCAATTTTCCCTTCTGAGGCCAATTCCATTCTTTGATTGTATCTCCTTCCTTATCCGTCATCACCCCTCCTTCCTGATTAAACAGCAGTGCGAAAATGTTACTGTAACAACAACACAAGCAATTAGTAAAACATCAAAAGGACAGAGGAGAAATATTGCAGAAGATACAATAAATAACTATTTCCTAATCCTGCAGTGATTCTATAGTCAAAGTGATCACTGGTGAGTTATAAAATACAGTCCAGAGTGAAATAGTGCTCAGTCCCTGTATGTGCTCTAAGGAGTCTTTCCAAGTAATGAGTCAAGTTATGTCCCAGTTATTAAATTGTCTTGTGATTCGGCCGTTAGGTGCCGTATGTCTTAGCACTGTTTAGTAAATATGGCCCATAGTCTTGCTCCTGGCGCTGTGCTTCTCGCTCCCCAGTTTTAGCAGTGGCTACATTTTACGAAGGAGGGGCACGATCTGCTTGCATAGAGCAGCTTGGATAACTTAAAATAAACAGTGTTTTTACCAGCAAAATGCACGCCTACTGTGCTGTACTTTGCTTAAACATGTTAATGCAATATAATAACATACAGTATGTATAGAATATAATGTCTGACTTGGGTGCCCGTAGGATAGAAATGTTAACTATCGACTCAGTCAGCACAAGAAAATGTTAAGGCATATTTGCAATCCGATAGTAATCCCCATGTATATCCTATTGTTAAATGCAGTTTAAGGACCTTATTACCCTTGCACAGGAGTGGCCAACTCCAGCCTCAAGGGCCACTAACAGGTCCGTTTTTAAGGATATCCCTGCTTCAGCACAGGTGGCTCAATCTTTGACTCAGTGTTTGATTGAGCCACCTGTGCTGAAGCAGGGATATCCTTAAAACCTGATCTGTTGGTGGCCCTTGAGGACTGGAGTTGGCCACCCCTGTGCTAGTACTTACCTGTCAGGAAAGCAAATACTGCCATGTCCAAATGGAGAGAAGGTGCCCAGCATGACCTGCTCTGGAGAAAAGATGTTGGTATAGACACCCCCACACTGGAGGCCAGAGTGGCTCTGACATACAGCCAGATGTCCCGACGGATAAATAAATTCTTCGTTAAGGAAATCTTTGAAAATCTTTCATAAAAATGAATAAAGTAATAGTCTGAATTGTAATCCACGTTTTAATTTCATCTGAGAGAACACCGTATGAACAAAAGGAGTTATTGCAGGATGGGATTTACATACATTTATAGCCAATGGGATCATTAAATGTTAGTGTCAGCAAAATTATTTCTCAGTAAACCTTTACTAGGCCGAGATTTTTTTTTTTCTTGAACTGAGGCAAGGTCTAACCCAATATCCCATTACAAATCTCTATCTGTGTTCTCGCCTACTCAGTATAGTGAGATGGGTGGTAACGCACAGTTAAGTGCAGCAACTACCACTCCCTTGAATGCAAGTTAATGCCTTGTTATTACGTCTCACTATAAGAGCCATTTCAGCATACACATTCCCTCTTCCTTTCTCTCGCTGTTTCATTCTCTCTCTCTAAAATGTTACTGCATAGTCACAGCACACAATAGCTTTCTGATACAGAACGGTAATGGTGACTGCAAAATATATTATTTATATCCGAAGGATACTAAATCATTGAGGAGCCATCAATCAGGCTATAATGGAGTTTCCGCAATGATGCATTTTCTCTCTGGATCTCGGGGATGTGTGGTTTTCCATTCAGCAGCACAAATGAGTGGATCTTACAGGTCTTCCTTGGGTTCATTCGGGCTTCTTTTTTGGTGCTGTCATAATGCCGAAGGATAACTGGCTTGCAGAATCCTTTCTCCTTCAATACCGACACCTGCTTATTTCTGTTAAAAATGGGAATTCAAGATAAGAAGAGACTGGGATGTGCCTTTAAATCAAAATCATTAGAGACAAGATAGTACATTAGACATTCAATGCCTAATACACTTATGGCCACCTTCACTAAACCTTGCAAGTAGTTTTAATTGTGCTATTACTGTTCAACTCTATGGCTCCTATTCTATAAGCCTCGCTAACCCACTTATCGTGGCCCTTCCGGACAAAATGCCTACTGCTATTCTGTAAGCCTCGATAAGTGGGCGATTAAGGGCATGAATCAGCCGTGTGAGCGGCGATAAGCCACTTATCGGCAGGTTCTCAAACTTCTAGTAGCCTCAATTAGTTTATCGAGGCTAATTGCGGCTCTAGAATGGCGAGTTTCTCCCCAAAAGGTAATTAAGGGGTTAACCCCTCCCGCTACCACCAGGTAGGCCTAAACATCTACCCTTGGGGCTACTTCCCCTTTTCCCAATCCCTCTACCCACAATAAAAAAAAATACACACAACAGCCCTACTACCCACCTCCTCTAGCCCCAACCCCCCTGCCCCCAACACATACAGTAATGGGCAAAATAACTATTATCCACATATGGATAATAGCTCATTTGCCCATTATAAAATCAAACATTAGCCAGCCAGCATAAATAAAGTAAATAAAACTTTATACTTACCCCTGCCATCATGAAGGGCGTCCTCGTCAGCTTACTGCAGGTCCATGTCCTCTGTTGCCAGCAAGAGTACATGAAAAAATACAATCTAATGGCCCCTAACCCCTTAATCACCATAGCGATTAATAACCGCTATAGTAATTCATTCTACCCACCCTCCCCTGCTGCTCACGCGGGAGGCCTAACCAACCACCCCGGGCACACTATACTCACCCTCTACCCCAGGAGCGCGCAAACTTTTTTTGCTGTGCCCCATGTTGCGGTGTCATTTGACGTCACGTTACCGTGGCAACCGTGACGTCACATGCCCCCGCGGCGTCCATGGTAATGCGTCCTGGAGCCGGGTGAACTTCGGTAAGTAGAGGTCGCAGAGGTCTCGCACGGTTCCCCGGCATTTAATTTAAATGCCTGAGGGGAGAGTGCGGGACCTCTGCATCTGCCCGCACCTCCCCCCCCAAAATATCTTGCACCCCCCAGTTTGCGCGCCGCTGCTCTACCCATTGATTGGCACAGTGATTCATCATACCCATATAATATGGGCATGATAAGCCACTATAGCACTCAATGGTCAACCTAATCAAAATCATTCTGGCCCAAAATACACAAGAATAAAATAAATACATAAGCACCTAAACACCCCAACAATAAAATAATTAAAAAACCTAATAGTGCACCTTCATTTTTTTTATCTATCACCAAAACAGCTAAATAATTAAAATTATGTTATTCCAAAACATAACAATACAATTAAATAAACACCTATCCAAGCAAACTATTCAAGAAATAAAACCACTAGCCAACCAATCAATTAAATAAATAAATAAAAGCACTAGCCAACAAAACAATTAATTAATTTAAAACGCTAACCAATCCTAAAATGTACTAAAAACAAGCCATCCAAATTCCAAATAATTTAATCTAAACAATAAACAGAAATAGAAAAAATAACAAGCAATTGAAAATAAGCATTTGCCAAAAAATGCATTGCCTGTCACTGTATTTATCTGTACCCTGGGCACAGATTAATACATTAGTAGTCAATGGGCAATCACAAACATGGGTTAACTCCTCCCACAACCTTCCAGGCAGGCCTAAGGACTCACCCTGGGACTACTGCCCCCTTCATCCACCCCAAGAAACAGGCTATCAAGGTTTTAACCCCTACATTGCCTTAGCGGCTAGCCGCTAAGGTAATGAAGCTGTTTTAATATACATTTTAATACTAGTGTAGATGAGCAGGGGGTCTCCGGAGCAGAACCGCGTTGATTTCCGGTCCGGGGACCCCCTGCTTCCCGAGATGCCGATATCTCCAATGCATTTTATTCCCACGGTCACGTGACGCGAGACATTTAAATGCATAGGACATACCGGTGCCCCATAACGGGGCCTGTATCTCGGGAAGCAGGGGGTCCCAGGACCTGAAATCAATGCTGTTATTCTCCGGAGACCCCCTGCTCATCTACACCAGTATTAAAATGTATATTCAAATCTTGCGATCGCTGGCGAGATATGCGCAGGGAGAGGCGGCTCTCTCTGTTCAGCTCTCTCTGCACCTGGAACAAATCACTGGGTAAGCCCTTTTGAGAGAGGCGATCATCACGTCTCCGGCTACTCGCCCTGTTTGGGAATTTTGCTATCACAGGTAATCAAGGCTTTCTGATACCGTGATAGCAACGCTCCAAAAACTGGCGGCGTATACGGCCCAGCGATTCTTTTTTATGAAGGCTTATAGAATAGGCCCCTATATTGTTTAAAGAGAGCAAAATAATTGTCATTGTTTATTGAGTCAAGAAAAACAGTGCCTTCAGTACCTAATATATTGGATTTTGCATTATAGTAACTGGCCACTGTATTAGGGGCTATATTTATTAAACAGTCTTCTGTCATAAGACATCTTAAGGCATTAGAAGACTACTTACAGCCAGGGGTCTTTTATCCAAAAGGGATAGTGGCCCAGGGCCCCCTGCCATCTGTGGTCCACCCAAGGCCGCTGAGGGGGAGATAGATTGCAGTCCCAGACCCTGTGAGTCAAGAGGCCTAGGTCCCCTTACTGAGGAGCCTGTGAAAGGGAGCCTGCTGGAGGGTATCCTCTGAGGTAACTCGCAGAAGGGAACTTCTGGATGCTGGTGGAAGGGAGGTCCCCTCTGACAGGCTTCTCTGTGGGCCCCTTCTGGCAGGCCCCTCCACAGGCTCCCTCCATCTTCCAAGGCTACAGGTAGGTACACTCTGGCTCCCCCCCCCCCTCTCCCCTGTTTATTTATTTATTTATAAAATATTTTACCAGGAAGTAATACATTGAGAGTTACCTCTCGTTTTCAAGTGTGTCCTGGGCACAGAGTAAAACAAATAATACATGGTTACAAATACAGTTACATAAATGAACAAGGTATACATTTATATACAAGACATTGCATGCACAGTTAAAGAAAATATATATTATGAGCGTATGAAACAGTTACAGACCAGATTAAAGTGTGAGACAGCCTTAGATTTGAAAGAACTTAAGCTGGTGGTGGATATGAGAGTCTCTGGTAGGTTGTTCCAGTTTTGGGGTGCACGGAAGGAGAAGGAGGAAAGTCCGGATACTTTGTTGAGTCTTGGGACCATGAATAGTCTTTTGGAGTCTGATCTCAGGTGATAGGTACTGCATGTGGTAGGGGTGAGGAGCTTGTTCAGGTAGCTGGGTAGCTTGCCCAGAAAGTATTTGAGGGTGAGACAGGAAAGGTGAACTTTGCGCCTAGACTCTAGTGATGACCAATCTAGTTCTTTGAGCATTTCGCAGTGATGTGTGTTGTAGTTGCATTGGAGAACAAAACGACAAATTGAATTGTAGAGGGTGTCAAGTTTGCTAAGGTGGGTTTGAGGAGCCGAGCCATATACTATGTCTCCATAGTCAATAATTGGCATTAGCATCTGCTGTGCAATACGCTTTCTGACCAGGAGACTTAGGGAGGATTTGTTCCTGTAAAGTACCCCTAGTTTGGCATAGGTCTTGGTTGTCAGGGTATCAATGTGCATCCCGAATGTTAAGTGGGAGTCAAACCATAAGCCCAGGTATTTAAAACTAGTGACAGGTGTTAGGGTGGTTTTAGCGTTGGTTCTAATCAGGAGCTCAGTCACTGGAAGCTTTACAAATTTAGTCTTGGTCCCAAATACCATTGTTACAGTCTTGTCAGTGTTTAAAAACAGTTTGTTTTGGGAAATCCAGTTTTCGAGTCTCAAAAAGTCAGACTGAAGTATGTGTTGAAGGTCAGAGAGGCTATGGCTGTGTGCATACAGGATTGTGTCATCTGCATACATGTGTATTGAGGCTTCCTTACAAGCTGTGGGAAGATCATTAATGAACACTGAGAAGAGTAGGGGCCCCAGAACAGAGCCTTGCGGGACACCACAAGTGATATCCAGGGGGTTGGAGTTAGAGCCTGAGATGGACACATGTTGGGATCTTCCTGATAGGTAGGACTGAAACCAGTTTAAAGCATGTTTCCCTATTCCAGAGCTCTGGAGTTTGTTAAGCAGGATAGCATGATCAACTGTGTCAAAAGCCTTTGCAAAATCTAGGAATACTGCACCAGTGAGTTGTCCCCGTTCCATTCCACACTGGATTTCATTGCAAACTTTTAGCAGGGTAGTTACGGTGGAGTATTTGGGACGAAACCCAGACTGGAATTGGCTAGGGAAATTTGTCTTGGTGTAGAAATCGCTTAATTGGGAGTGGACACATTTTTCCATAACTTTGGATAGAATTGGGAGAAGTGAGATTGGCCTGTAGTTTGAGACAGTGTTTTTGTCCCCACTTTTGAAGATTGGGACAACTCTGGCAGTTTTCCAGGTCTTAGGGATATGGCCTGCAGACAGGATAGAGTTGACTATGGACGCAATTGGTTTGGCAATGGCTGGGGCACCAAGTCGTAGGAACCTAGATTGTAGTAAGTCGGGTCCACATTGGCTGCTTAGTTTTAGTTTGAGGAGCGCTTGTGTAATCTCCTCTTCAGATACTGGGCTAAATTGAAAATTGTGGGCAGTGTTGGGAGGGGGTGGGACTATAGGGGTACTCCCAGGATGAGATTCAGGTTTGGGGTTTGTGCTGCGTTTCGCTAATAAGTTAGTGGCACACCCCACAAAGTAATCATTGAATGCATTTGCAATGTCAGTGGGGTTTGTCAGAGTAATATCCCCCTTAGTGATATTACTTGGTTGTTGATGGTTAGGAGGCTGGAATATATTGTTGATAACCTTCCAGAAATTAGCTGGGTTTGATGTATTCTGGAGGAGATTGTCAGAGTAATATTGTGCTTTTGCATGCCTTGTTTGCCTTGTGCACACGTTCCGCAGGCATCTGTAGTGATTGAGATCCTTGGTAGTGCCAGTTACTTTGTAGCTTTTCCACAAGGCATCCCTGAACTGGTAGAGTGCTATAAGGTCAGGTGTAACCCATGGAAGGTGGGCCCCCCGTACCCTTATTTTGCGTAGTGGAGCATGGGTATCGCAGAGTTTTAAGAACTCGGATTGGAAATAGTCGAGCGCAGAGTCAGGGTCGGGGATTAAATCGATTCTGTGCCATGGGCAGTTGGTAAGGTCATCCAGAAACTGTTGTGGGTTAAAGTTTTTAAATGTTCTAGTGAGGAGAACTTTGGGGCTTGAATGGGGCGGTTTAATTTTCCTTACACAGTACACTATTGCATGGTCACTGAAAATGTCAGGAAGGATGCCAGAGGATTGGATTCTGCTGGGGTTTGAGGAGAGAATCCAGTCTAGCAAGGAATGGTTATGCGACTTCAGGTTTATTCGTGTCGGTTGGGAAATGAGTTGCGATAGGTTAAGTGACTTGAGTTGTATCTGGATTTTGTGGTTTTTAGGGTCAAGCCAATTGAAGTTGAAATCCCCAAGAACTAGCAGCTCACTCTTCTCATTCAGAGAGGAAATGGAGGCAAGGAATTGGGTGATATCAGTCAAGGATTGTAGAGGGGCTTTAGGGGGGCGGTAGATGTTGTAGTCCTCCCTGCTCTCCTCCCAGGCATATACCATGAACATCAGGCCCATATCTCTTTCTCCCCCCCTCAGGACAATACCAACCCATCTAGGTCCATAACTATCCCCCAGACCCATAACTACCTCCCTCCCAGGTCTATAACTGCACCCCCAGGCCGGACATTTATTAGTTGAATTATTTTTCCATTTCAGGGTTAAGGCTCAAGGGCCTACTAGTTTATACTTTGCCCAGGGCCCACCAGTGGCTTAAAGCGGCCCTTCTTACAGCCCAGTGAAGTCAACGGGTTTCCATCGGAGAAGGTGTCATATGGCAGAAGACTGTTTAGTAAATATGGGCCTAAACATCTTCTTGTAACCTCTTTATAGTGTACACTGCTTGCGTGCGCCAAATCCCTGGGTGTGCAGTGGTGCAGTAAAACGACACATTTTACTTTATCTCAGTACTTCCATTTCAGTTGTTGGCAGAAAAAAAACATAGGAAAATAATCTGCATATGAGACACTAATAATAATTGGGAAAAAAATAAATTATATATATATATATATATACTAGCTGAGAGCCCCGGCGTTGCCCGGGATGTTTGTGGTGTGGGTGTGGCATTTGGGTGAGGAGTGGTCAACGCGGCCCATGTGCGGTGGTAGTGCTGCTGTGGCTGTACTGATGGTGATTGTATCGGTGTGCTGATTTTGGAGGGTTTGGTGCTGATGTGGGGGTGCGGATGTGGGGGTGCGGATGTGGGTGGTGCAAAGGTGCCGATGTGTGGGTGCTGATGGTGTTGATGGGGGCTGGGAATGGCGGGGAGCCGAGAATGCCAGTGTGCTGGGGGGGCATGGGATAGCGGTGTGCTGATGTGGTTTTGCTGGGGATAGTGTGTGTGTGTATACGTGTGTGTGTATACACACGTGTGTGTGTGTATACACGTGTGTGTATACATGTTTGTGTGTGTGTATACATGTTTGTGTGTATACATTGTATGTGTGTGTGTGTGTGTATACATGTGTACGTGTGTGTGTGTGTGTACGTGTGTGTGTGTATACGTGTGTGTATACACATGTGTGTGTATACACATGTGTGTATAGACGTGTATACACATGTGTGTGTAGACATTGTGTGTATGTATATATTGTGTGTGTGTGTGTATACATGTGTACGTGTGTGTATACACATGTGTGTATACACATGTGTATACACATGTGTATACATGTTTGTGTGTGTCTATACATGTTTGTGTGTATACATAAGTATGTGTGTGTGTGTGTGTACATGTGTGTGTGTGTGTACATTTGTGTGTGTGTACATTTGTGTGTGTATACATTTGTGTGTGTGTATACATGTTTGTGTGTGTGTATACATGTTTGTGTGTGTGTATACGTGTGTGTGTGTGTGTGTATACATGTGTGTGTGTATACAGTATGTGTACATGTGCGTGTGTGTATGTCTCCATGTGTGTGTATACACATGTGTATATACACGTGTATACACGTGTGTATACACGTGTGTATACATGTTTGTGTGTATACATAGTATGTGTGTGTGTGTATACATGTGTGTGTGTACATTTGTGTGTGTATACACGTGTGTATGTGTGTGTGTGTGTGTGTGTGTATACATGTGTGTATACATGTGTGTGTGTGTATACATGTGTGTGTGTATACATGTGTGTGTGTATACATTATGTGTATGTATACATGTGTGTGTGTGTGTGTGTACGTGTGTGTGTGTGTACATGTGCGTGTGTGTATGTCTCCATGTGTGTGTGTATGTCTCCATGTGTGTGTGTACGTGTACATGTGTGTGAGTATACGTGTGTGTGTGTGTGTACGTGTCTACGTGTACATGTGTGTGTGTGTCTACGTGTACATGTGTGTGTGTCTACGTGCGTGTGTATACGTGTGTGTGTGTCTACGTGTGTGTCTACGTGTGTGTGTGTGTGTGTATACGTGTGTGTGTGTGTGTCTACGTCTGTGTGTGTGTCTACGTGTGTGTGTGTACACGTGTGTCTACGTGTGTGTTTGTACGTGTGTGTTTGTACGTGTGTGTGTGTCTACGTGTGTGTGTGTGTGTGTGTGTGTGTGTGTGTGTGTGTAAACGTGTGTGTCTGTGTGTATACGTGTGTGTCTGTGTGTATACGTGTGTGTGTGTGTATACGTGTGTGTCTGTGTGTATACGTGTGTGTCTGTGTGTATACGTGTGTGTGTGTGTGTATAGGTGTGTGTGTGTGTGTGTATAGGTGTGTGTCTGTGTGTATAGGTGTGTCTGTGTGTCTACGTGTGTCTGTGTGTCTACGTGTGTCTGTGTGTCTACGTGTGTCTGTGTGTCTACGTGTTTCTTTGTGTCTACGTGTGTCTACGTGTGCCTGTGTGTATACGTGTGTGTGTGTATACGTGTGTCTGTATAGGTGTGTGTGTGTGTGCGTGTGTGTCTGTCTACGTGTGTGTGTGTGTCTGTCTACATGTGTGTGTGTGTCTACATGTGTGTGTCTGTGGACGTGTGTGTGTGCCTACATGTGTGTGTGTGTGTGTGTGTGCCTACATGTGTGTGTGTGCGCCTACATGTGTGTGTGTGTGTGGTCTCTGTGTGTGTGTGTCTCTGTGTATGTGTATGTATATATATATATATATATATATATATATAGTGTGTGTGTGTGTATGGAGGGTTGAGGCTGGCAATGAAGGAATGGGGGGGTGTGGGGGGAGAGCTGCTTACCTTGCAGTCGGCAGCATGTTCCTCGAGGTGAGGCCTCCTGCAGGGCGGGAGCCCCCCCGGCAGGGCGGGAGCCCCCCCACTGCCCTCCGGCTCGAGGTGAGGCCTCCTGCAGGGCGGGAGCCCCCCCGCTGCCTCCGGCTCGAGGTGAGGCCTCCTGCAGGGCGGGAGCCCCCCCGCTGCCCTCCGGCTCGAGGTGAGGCCTCCTGCAGGGCGGGAGCCCCCCCGCTGGCCTCCGGCTCGAGGTGAGGCCTCCTGCAGGGCGGGAGCCCCCCCGCTGCCCTCCGGCTCGAGGTGAGGCCTCCTGCAGGGCGGGAGCCCCCCCGCTGGCCTCCGGCTCGAGGTGAGGCCTCCTGCAGGGCGGGAGCCCCCCCGCTGCCCTCCGGCTCGAGGTGAGGCCTCCTGCAGGGCGGGAGCCCCCCCGCAGCCCCCCGGCTCGAGGTGAGGCCTCCTGCAGGGCGGGGCGGGAGCCCCCCCCCCGCTGCCTCCGGCTCGAGGTGAGGCCTCCTGCAGGGCGGGAGCCCCCCCCCCCGCTGCCTCCGGCTCGAGGTGAGGCCTCCTGCAGGGCGGGAGCCCCCCCGCTGCCCACCGGCTCGAGGTGAGGCCTCCTGCAGGGCGGGAGCCCCCCCGCTGCCCTCCGGCTCGAGGTGAGGCCTCCTGCAGGGCGGGAGCCCCCCCGCTGCCCTCCGGCTCGAGGTGAGGCGGCGGTGCCGAGGAGCGTTGCAGGCGGCGCCGGGTAGGCTGGTCTTTGCTGTGAGGGGGGTGGGAGAGGTGAGCCGGTGCCGAGGAGCGTGCGGCGAGGCCCGTGGGTATGCTGCCTCACCCATCCGGCCGCTCCCACGTGGATGTGAGGCGGGAGGCAGCGTGTTGTGGCCGCTCCCCCGCGTGTGTCCCGGGCGCTCGCTCCGCTCCCCCGCTGACTGTAGCGGCGCCGGGGTGTGAGCTTGGGGGGGGGGGGGTGTGAGCTTGGGGGGGGGGGGGGTGTGAGCTTGGGGGGGGGTAAGCTTGGGGGGGGGGTGAGGTGTGTGTGAACTTGGGGGGGTGGGAATATGTGTGTGTGTGTGTGTGTGTGTGTGTGTGTGTGTGTGTGTGTGTGTGTGTGTGTGTGTGTGTGTGTGTGTGTGTGTGTGTGTGTGTGTGTGTGTGTGTGTGTGTGTGTGTGTGTGTGTGTGTGTGTGTGTTTTTTTTTTTTTTTTTTTTTTGTGGACCTTTGGCCCGTCACTCCGCCTCAGGGGCGGGCCAAGGGGGTGGTGTGAGTGTGTGAGGCCAATGAGAGGTGTGGGGGGCGGGCCAAGGGGGTGGTGTGAGTGTGTGAGGCCAATGAGAGGTGTGCGGGGGCGGGCGGCCCAAGGGACCAATGAGATTGCCGCTAGGGACACCGGACATCCAGGCAGGCAAACATACAGTGCTTTCACTAATATAGTATAAGATATATATATATATATATATATATATATATATATATATATATATATATATATATATATATATATATATATTCGAATGCAAAAAAGACCGGTCATGAAGCAAACCAAATTTAAAGGCAAAATAATCTTATGTTTGAAGAAGCATATTAAAATGCCAGATCCTTGGTGACCAAAGCAGGGTTTGGCATTTCTATGCACCTCGACAGCTGAGCTGTTCCTGTTTCCTTCTCCAAAAATGTTGTATCTGTTTATTGTCAATTATGACTAGCTCAAAAAAGAAGAAGACCTGGGCTGCTGGGAATCTAGGAGCAATCGGCAATACGGTTCGAACCTTAATTTTCCAAAGCACCTCTACCTTGATACAAAGCTCTGATAATGGAAATGTGAGCTTGTTTGGCTTGAACGGCTTTTGACTTCAATAGCAGGTAACGCCGATTGGAGCTTTGTGAATCCCCCCTAGAGACCCCCACAAATGCTATTTACTAGGCTGAGCAGTAAGTTTTACTCATGCCATCAATGTTCACTGGTGATTGCACAAACAAAATTGGGGATTTAGTTAATCTGCCTGTATTTAACACGGACATATTATTGCAGCATATTCTGTTTTCAGTTGAAGGGACCAATTACATGCGCTTTAACTCGAGTGTGCATGGAAAAACCAAGAGCAAATCTGCTAACCCATGTAGTTCAACAACTTTATATATAGATCAGACAACTCTAGTTGTCTGACCGATTGGTCATTTAGTATATTGACCCTTTGCAATGGATTGCCATGGGACACATACTGTATCTAACAGAGCTGTAACGTGCTACGATATGATATACTCATTACATTTGTATCTGGGCTAGTTGCAGCCTCTCCACTGCCCAGGCATACAGGACCTTCCACTCCAAGTCTTCAGATTTAGAGCCCTGTTGTTCAGAAATCCAACCTTAATCATAGACAAATGGAAACTGGTTAAATACAAAAACACGGCGGCTTATATTGGACTGAAACATATTTATAGGGTGTGTGGCTCTCATTATAATTGGGAATAGGCCAATCGGTTCTGTATCAAGCTCCAAGACTGGTGCTTTGTGATTCAAGAGAGTCATGTAGAGCATGTCCCCGCTAGCATCAACATATAAATTACACTCATTTACACTGATGGGTCTTGCTTTTGCACCACGTGCTGTGTAGGTATATGTATTTTAGCTTTACTACATTGTAAATGAGAGCCAAGTTGTAAGGGAAATGAGTTAACCATGCCACAGCTGATTTAAAGCAGCAGTCTATGCAGCATAAATTGTCTGAAGTATTTCTTATTGTTACCCTTATCTAAACCGAAGCTCCCTCTGAGCTAAACTGCAATACTCATAGCTCTGGGGACCCCCTAGAAAACAGCATATAAATCTCCCTGAAAAGGATTTTCATCTAGTGGAAACAGTATGTCCGCCGGAGCCGGCCTTACTTAGCCTTTTTGGGAGATAATATTGCAGGTTCTTGTTGGGTAACCCGTAGCTATCTTTGCTTTTGTAATCAAAATTGTTGGAGACTTTTAAATGCTATTTTCTTCATACCCTACTAACATGCACGTTTCATAATTGTCCCTGAACCCCTTATTTATGGAAAACCAGTGCCAGTTCTACTCATTATAAAGTGGCAAATATTTAAGTATAACCCTTCATTTTCTTGTGAATGATTAGGTGGCTTTCAGTCTCATCATAATTTGTCTAAATAACTATTAAATTAGGGGCCTTGTCATCATGCTAGTTGAAATTTGGCCACCCAAAGAGACCAAAACCAATCTACTTTGCTTACATTTCTACTTGGCTCATATATTTCTGGCCATATCCACGATGGCCAAACTAGGTCACCCCATTCTAATGCTGGGCAAGGATAAAGTATCATGAGGGTGCATTTCCGCAGGGCCTTTCCTCTGCCGTAGGATGGAGAGACTGATCTCCTTACCTTTATCCTCACATGCTCTAGACGACATGGAGAAGCTGATGGTGACTGGTAAATTGGATGCAAAGCCTTGTGTAGCTAGACAAAGTATCAAACAAAGAAGAAATCATTTTATTTTTCTTACAACATTATAATACAGTATGATGAATATACAATGATACTAATAGAGGTTTACTTCCCACTGCTATATGAGTGTTGAAAGTTAAATGTAGATTTTTGGTCCAACTTTTGTACCTGTCATAGATTAAAGCAGCAGTTTTTCCCTATCAAGCTGCCCTTTTTTAAAAAGGATTGTAACCGGGGGGTCCTCTAGAGCTGAACTGGGCTATTTTCAGCTGGGAGGACCCCCTGGTTTTTAAAGGAGATTTAATTCGCCATCCAATAGGAAGCGCAACCGATTATATTGCAGCTTCCTATTGGCCAGGGATTTGTCAGCCATTTTGTTTCCCCTGGAGGAAGATGTAAACCCTGTTACTTCACCGATAAGTATCTTGGTAGTCAGCTGCTAATAGCACGTTCGGCCCATGAGGACCATTAGTTCCCATCTACTAAAAAATGTAAATGTTTGTAAAATTGTAAATATTGATACAAAAGAATGAGTAGGGAGGATTACTGCTTCAATGTCAAGGTTTTTATACATATATGTAGGGGAAAAAAGGCGCAGGAACCCAAAGTAAAGAAACATGACTTTATATCAACTACAATAAACAATCAAAGAGATGTTGCCAAAAAAAGCATGGTGCTCCAGACAATATTCTAGCACAATCCCTGGTCATTTAATTAACACTAGGAGGAGTTCCTTATTTATCTGTAAAATAGGGAGTCAGTTCCTGTGTGTTCCCATTGGCAATGGCAGCAGGATTGTATGGTGTATAAGGCTGCGTCCAGTATGATTGCACGCGCGCGCTCGAGCGCCTTGACGTCACGCGCTGATGTATCTGGGGCTATTCCGGGCCTGTAAAAATTTGCTAACAAAAAAATGAAAGACAGCACACACAATGACTGATTATGAAAAAATAATATTAATAGGTGCAAACGGGAACAGAGAGGACCCTATTTCCTCTCAAATAGACAATAAAGCACAAACGTTCCCAGCACTCAAAAGAATGGAACAGAGAATAAAGAGATATGCCAAAATTGCTGGGCTGTTTGCAGCTAGAGGAGTTCGTTGTTCCAGCTTCATTTACTGTTGGACTGTCCCTGTACTTGCTGGACTTTAAGTTTGTTTCAGCGGGTCATTAACCCTGTAGTATCCTGCTTTGCCAGTTATACTCCCTTGCCATACACTTAGCTTCCTTGTGTGAGGTCTGTGCTCCACAGTCTGTGTAGCTGTGTAACCCAGTTTTGGTCCACTAATGTGTACCTCAGGGTTTTTTCCTGTGACTTGTGCTATATAGCCCTTTGACATTCATCCTAGAGTTTCAGTATTTGTTTATCACTGTGTACCTCAGGGACTCTGGTACAGGGTTGAGGAAAGTACCAGGTGACTGCGGTCTACCTGGGAATGGGCCAGTTGAAGGGGTTTATACCCCGAAACGTTACGTTGCGCCCCCTTGCCCTGCACTTTTATATTCCCGTGTTTTTCCCCCTCTTTCTCCCTCCTTTCCCTTCCCCTCCCCTGTGCTTGTCCCTGTCCTAGCCTTTTTTTTAAATCTCCCCTGGTCTTTATCTGACCTATTGTGTGCATCATAAGTGTATAATTAAACTTGATTTTGGCATATCCCTTTATTCTCTGTTCCATTCTTTTGAGTGCTGGGAACGTTTGTGCTTTATTGTAAAAATTTGCTCTTGCACGCTGGGGGGGGGGGGATGGGGACGTGTCAGGGTCGTTTCGGGGGGAGTGGACATGTCTCCTCAAGCTGCTCTCTGTTGAACGCTCACGTGTGCGCGCGCGCGTGCGCACTAATACATGTTCACATCGCACAGAGCTCAAGCGCACGCAATCATTGTGGACATGGCCCAAGGTTGAACAGAGCTGGCCCTGATGCACTCTATGTATTATCAGAATGATTTATGTGTGGGTGCCTTTTGGAATAAAATGATCCTAGCAAAACTGATTTAGTCCTGTTTTTTAACATCTCTCTCAAGGTATGCTTGATTCGTACATCTACCTCCTAAAGTCAAATGAACAAAGCTAGATCATCCACCTGTAATCCCCCTCCTAAAGGGTTATTACCCTGGGTTGCTATGGGAATCCAGACGTCACACAAGGTTATTTAAAGAAAAGGGAATATTCTAGAAAGTCAGGTTCCAGGAAAACAAGAGGAGAGGAGCCTCGGGGAGAGAAGACACCCATGTTCTTACAGTAATAGTATAGACCAGGCTCCCCTACTTTATTATGTTATAGATAGGGATAGCAACCTTGTTAGTTAGGATCCCTAGAGAAGACTGAGGGAGTCCAGTATAAGTTGCTATGTATGAAACGGCGGGTGACATTGGGCCTCAGTAACGAGGATTCCTGGATGCCGGCGGATCGGCTCTAACCACGGCACTGCTTGGACGTTCCTCTCAGGTTGAAGTGGAAGTTACCATAAAGGCCAAAGGTGTTGGGTTACGTATACAGGACCTGTTATATTACTGAGATAATGAGGAGAGGTGTTCTAAACCAAAGAGAAGGGAGCCGGGTCCCACATCTAAATAGAGAAACTAGGTGAATGTACCTCCGTTTATGTGTTGAGTGGGCACTAATGGAAGAACCATATTCATCTGAGTCTGATGTAAACATACACTGCAGTGTTGTCAATAAGTGTATCATCGGTCCCTGTGCTGGGGACACAAATAAATGACATTTGTACTACAAAAGTTCCTGGCTCCCATTAGTCTACAGCCTTGCAACCGCCTCGCCCACTCGCCTGAATCCAGCCCAAGGGTCAAGGAAAAACACTCTGTATTAACTGATTTTTCCTTTCTCTTCACTAATAATAACAAACACAAACATTTATCCGGTGTTATAACCAGGGTTGCCACCTTCTACTGAGGGCCAACCCGGAGGAAAAAATTCCCTTACGTGTGGCGGCGTTTCCCGACATCCTGCTGCAGCTCCCCCTCCAACTGCAGTGAACATGGCTGCGTGGCGTCAAATGATGCCGCGTTGCCATGACAACAGGACGATACGTGACGTCATGAAGCTATGTGGTGTCACATTGCCATGGGAACGTGACGCAGCGTAGCGTCATGATGTCACATTGCGTTCCGTTGTCATGGCAAAGCGGCATCATTTGATGCCGCACAGCCATGTTCACTGCAGTTGGAGGAGGAATTGCAGGAGAATGCCGGAACATGCCCGAGACGCCGCCGCCACCTGGAGATCGACAGGCTAAACCTGTAGGCCGGAGGTAAGTGCCCAAAATCCGGAGTCTCCGGGTCAAACCCGAAGCAGTGCTAGCCTTGGTTATAACCTGTGAGTGGCAGAAAAAGGCAGCTGCTCTTTACCAAAAAGCCTAGTGTTGCCAGGTGGCTTCTCCAAAGATACTGAACTATAGTGAAACCTCTTTCTGCTCAACGCTGTTTCCTCCTCTTCTTGGCTCCACCCCCAGGCTCCTGACACTTCCTCCTGATTGGCTGCATTACCCAGCAGCAGCCAATCAGGATGGAGGAAGCTGCCCAGCCCCCTAGCAGCAACCATGCTCTCTCCCTGTACGGGGAAATCCCGCGGCCCCCCAAGCCAGGTCACTATGTCCAGGGAGGTAATACTGGACACATACATGTTCAGTATTACCTCTATTTTTTTTTACTGGACAGAGTGTCCAAATACAGGACAGTTCAGTTAAATACTGGACACTTGGCAACCCTAATTAAAAGCCTGACATTTACAATAAGATATCTCCAGATTTCTGCAACATAGACAACAAAATGAAGCACACAATAGTTGTGTGACATGGAAATATCATCAATTTTTTTTCGAATGAGTTCCAAGAAATGCATCTTCTGTCTGATCCTTTACAGACAGATGTGCCTGAAACGTTACAGTACTAGCTTGCCTGTCACTCGTTTTTACTCACATTTGTGTCCTGTTGGCTTGTTTTGCGCTGTCTCTTGAACCCACTTCTCTTTCCCACTCTCTGCCACTGTAGCACTTGCCGTGTTTTTATTATTCTTTATACTTTCCACATTTTCATGAACGGTTCCTGGCCCAGTCAGTTTGCTGTCGCATTCTTCAGGGGCTAAGCTTGTGCTAGTTCTCACCCTCTTGTAAGCCAGTGATTGCCAATTTCTCTTGGTGTACACCGTGCCTTTGATGAGCTCCATCCAGCTGTAGTTGAGCACATTGACCACTCCCTGAGGCAAGATGATCTCGTACTGGGAGAAGAAATGCAAGAGCTTCCCAAGCTCGTACAACAAGCTTGGGGCAGCGTATTTATACTCCTCAAATGGGTTCATGAATTGCTCTTCGTCAGCCAAGGTATGGCTGGTTTTAGGGTTAGGATTGTCCACGTTGCTTTTTGACAGATTGGAGCCAAAGATTTCAGGCAACACTGGATATTTTTCTTTTCGCACCGTGTCCTCCTTGGGTAATGTCTCTTGCTTTATTTCCACATGAGCCGCTGCCCCCTTTTTATTATTTTTGTTGAGGCTGATTAAAAAAGATAAGTGGATGAAACAAAATGATATGATTTAGCTATAAAGATGGTGAGGGAGAAGACAATTATTTCTTAGTAGTTATGTTTAATTTAACACACACACACAGTTGTTTTATGAGTAAAACTAAAGGAATAAGCCCATACAGCCTTTCTTTTTTTTAATCTTGGTGAAGTTGCATTGTTTAAGGTTAAAGCAACAATTCCCTCTTCAGCACCCCCTCCTCTATTAACCCGGAGTTGAACTGCGCTAACTTCAGCTCTGGGGATCCTCTGGTTCCCAAGATACATACATACCTGTGAAGGTAGCACTGGTACTTCCGGGTATTTAAATGCCCCCGCTTCACGCAGGCCAATAGGAAGCCGCAACGGTTGATGTTGCTGCTCCTTATTGGCCCATGTGATGCAGGAAATTTGAACCACGATTTTGTTTCCCCAGGGAGGGAACTGCAATGCTTTACATTCAGAGGTATCTAAAGAATCAGTGGGGTCCCAGAAAATAGCACAGTTCTACTCCTGGAAACCCCTGGAAATTATTGATCCAAGGATCAATGCTACTGCTTTAATCTACTGTAAATTACATTTCAGGATCACTTGTAAGCATTGTGTAAAGCAGGGGTGGGCAACTCCAGTCCTCAAGGGCCACCAACAGGCCAGATTTTCAAGCTATCCCTGCACAGGTGACTCAATCAGTGGCTCGGTCAAAGACAGCCACTTGTGCTGAAGCAGGGATATCCTTAAACCCTGACCTGTTGGTGGCCCTTCAGGACTGGAGTTCGCCACTCCTGGTCTAAAGCGTGAACACAAATCCAAACTCGCAGCAATCGTACGTGACGTCTAGTTTGCAGAAACAGGGCTGGGACCGAAAGCATCACTTCACTCTATTACTATTTACTGATCCTCTTCAGGGTGTACGAAGTATGACAACGCTGATCACTAGCAAATCCCAACCGGATCTCTTACCTGTTAATAAAATTTGCAAGACGTGGGTTAATGTTCAGGTATTTCATATCAGAAGGTAATTCCTCGGGTAGTTTCTTTGCCCGCTTAATGGTTTTAGTTTTCAGCTAAATCAAAAGATAGTTTAGGTTATGGCTGTGGGCGCACTGGAGGGATGGACAAAGGACGATGAGACACATGAGACGTACCTGATCATGGAAGTACAAGGGTCCTGTCCTCAGCATCACGGAAGACATATTTCTTATATTAGTGGCACTCTGAGAGATTACAAAAAAATAAATATTATTTACAGAATATAAAGACAACTTTTTTTTAAAACCGTTGAGAGTCAGAGGTGCCTGATGCACTAATACAGTTAGTAATAACTGACAATTATGTAACCCTTTCTGCTAAATCTGAAAATGCATTTGATCATAATCTGTCACATGTAAATATAGCCATTGCGGCCTATTTTTAGGGCCTTGCTGTCACTGATGCTTTTGCTGAGTCGCCATTCTAGACTTCAGGCCTAAGGCCTTTAAAGCAGCATTAGGCATATTGTGATGGAGTCACTAGCTCTGGATACTAGAGAGCTGGCAGTGCATAGGTTCCAGCGTGCAGGCGGTTAAACTCCTCTGTAGGAGCTGGCTGCACCTGGAGCCAATTAAGACAGCACTCTTGAAGAAACAGGACTTTAAAAGTCATTTAGTTGCCTGCACCCATAAAGATGTGATTTTCCCCAGCCAGGAGAGGGGAGAGTTTTGATCTGGTTCCCCAGACCGTCAGGGAGCACGGTCTGCTGGGACCAGCTGGGTCTTACAACCAGACAGAGGTTGACCACGAGGGCCACGAAGCTGCGGGACACAGCCTGTCACAAGGAACCCCACAGATGGAGTGAAGCTGTTGCAGGGTCCAGAGGGAATTACCTGGAGTCCTGGGAGGGATTTCCCAGCACCTCAAAGATAAGAACTATTTTCTGTATGTGACTGTAGTTATTGTTGTTTAACCTGGAAGTAGGATAGCTACCCAGGTATATAGCTAGGCCCTGCTCATTTAGTCAGACTCCTTAATAGGAGTAGGCCTTTATTTTGTGATTTGTTTTGCCTTAAAGGGACGGTGTGCCTATGATTTAGTTATTATTGTGGAATAATAAAAAACCTGTTCAACAAACCCCAAGGTTTCCTGTCTTAATCTGGGACAAAAGAACTCGCAACATGACGGAGGCATCAAATCTTAATTTTTTCAGGGGGCTTGGAGCTGTTTGCTGTACCCCAAACAGCTGGGGATCCCCCGGTTTCCGAGATACAACTAGTTTTGGCCACCAGGCAAGAATACTTGCCCGCAGGACACAAGCTGAGTCAAGTTACTCGTCATGTACAGCCAATAGAAAGCTGCAATGTCGTCAGGAGATCACATGGCGACTTTCTAATGGTGACCCCGTAGTCATGTTCGTAGTTTTTTTGTTCCACACAAAACCGGGAACGTCATGGAAATTGTGCTGGTTTCTAAGGGAGTTTGCGACCTTAAACTCTCACTGATCTGCGGTCGTAACATTACACAATTGTCCACAGAATGAGTGACAAATCTAATTTTGTCGACAAACATATTTAAGACATTTGACAATCAGTTTTGTCGACAGTCTTAAAGCAGCGATCCCAGTTAAAATAGAAATTACGTTTGTAACCCTGGTCTCCAGCAGCTCCTAGAGACCCCCCTCCCTTGGAGCAGCGTGGTCGCGGGTGCCGCCGGAGCCAGGGCTGGACCCGACGGTTGCTTACAAAGGTTGGGGCCGGAGCAGGGAGTAGCGCGCTATCTACGCGAGCAGGTCGGTTGCCGGGGACGCTATCGGGCCGTTGCTAAGGCTGCGGCCGCGTTGCTGCGGTCCCGGCGGCTCGGGAAGCAGGGCGCCACCATTGTGAATGCTGTTGCGCATGCGCAGGAGCCAGCTAGCGCGGGAGGCCCCCAAACAGCTCGCGCATGCGCAGTGCGGGACTGTCAGCCCCCAGGGTGCAATTGACCAGGGACGGCCCTAGGTTAGGGACGCTGCCCGAAGGGTCGTGAGGTGCCTTATTGTCCGGTCACAGCGGTCAGTGCTGTGAGGGCGGACAAGAGGGCCTAGTGTTAAGTTGCTGTGCGTTGTGGCAAGGGTTAAGATAGGCTACCCCGTAGGCCATAGGAGTTTCCCCTTAAGCCATTCCAGGTTGCTGTGCTGTAGGGACGGCCTATAGTACAGCGATACTCACGTTAGTTCCCGGAGCCAGTTAGGGACTCCCTTGACGCTACGCAGTGTTCCGAAGGTTGGGCGCAGACTGTTGAGGCAGTGGTTTTGCGTGGGATCGTCAAAGGTGGTGGTTCCGGTGTCTTCGGTCATCGGATCCTTTTCGAAGCCGTTGCAGATCCGAACACTGGAGTGCTCGGCAGGTACTCTAACCCTACAAGTGCACCAACGGGCCCAGTAGTTTAATAGTGACTGCGCAGTCACCCATATTCTCTCTCTCTGCAAGAGTGTGGGACATTGGGTGGGGATCCTATGGACACGGGGTGGGATCACCCGGTGTTGGGAAGCGTCTCTAGAGAGGGACACCCGTTATTATGTTGATAGTATTTGTGTTGTATGTGGTTCCCAAGTAAAAGTATTAGTTATTATACATTATGGTGTGCGAGTTATTTTGTATGTGTCCTGCGAGGAACAATTCCTGCTCTGCTAGGAAACATCGCAGGTGGAGGCGCTGCACTGAGTACAAGGTTACTCTTACTCTTAATATAATTGCCCCAGGTTCCCCGTGGCAGAAGCTCAGCCCTCCTGTGAGCTTAACAGGTAAAGCACCACACCTGGTAACACTGTATGTTCTCCGCACCCACACTATATCTGCGATTGGGTGGGTGGAATACCCGTTACATTTGGAGGCGCTGCTGAGATAGACCTGGGATGCCCTGTTCCAATTTTTTCCAAACTGTCCAATTCATATTTTTCACCATGTTTGGGCCCGCAAGCCATGAGGCCCACGAACGGGCCAAGAGGACAAAAGTATCCCCGCGACATGTGGTAGTAGTAGGGAATGTTCCCTGTAGTGCGGTGAAGTTGAAGGAAATTTGTGAGGGACTCCTGGGCATAGACCAAATGTGGAAGAGGATAGAGCACCGGTACGACCCCACTGAACAGTGTAGTAGACTATGGCTAGTAGCGGATCAGGAAATATGCCGTGAAAATGTCCCTCTGATTTTACATTTCCCAGAAGCCCCACCAGAAGGCTACCCTCTTACATACGCAGAGAGCCCTAGTGAAATTACCAGAACTGTGATCAAAATGGAGGCTCCCTCATCCAGTGAGTCACACCTAAAATGGCGTCTCCCGCCAAAGCAGGAGAGCACATGTGTGCTGACTGCAAGCCTGCACTAAATTGTGTTGCAGAAAACTGTCCGGGATTGGCGGGAAAACCTAAGCCCCACC
The DNA here is from genome assembly GCF_040206685.1 of Ascaphus truei. Lineage (NCBI taxonomy): Eukaryota > Metazoa > Chordata > Amphibia > Anura > Ascaphidae > Ascaphus > Ascaphus truei. Next base: position 104,013,657 of record NC_134487.1, on the reverse strand, counting down.
CCCGCCAACTGAGTGACGCAGTGCAGAGCCAGAATCACTCCTTGAAAGAGTGTGCTGCCCCTCCTTTAAATTCCATCAGGGGGAGCAAGCACAGTGAACAGCAATCAGCAACCGCTGTTCCTATTAGAGACAGTACAGAATGCAGAGAAACACACCCTCAGTTGTATGGAGCATGGCGGTCAAAAGGAGGGAAAATATCCTTTCTTGTGTGCCCGTGCCTTCAAAAGGACTTGAATCTATCTGGTGGTATGGACTTTAACCACTTTAGGCTACCAATAGAATACCGGGTGGCAGTGGTGGAGGACGAGGGGTGTATAAGATGTGTTTGTAATCAGTGTGACTTCCCAGGTGGCAAACAGACCTGGGGTCCCAAGCGTGCTGCTGTGTGCTACGGAACCCGCAGAGGAAGATGCGGCTAACCAGCCCACCTCAGCTACAGAAGGCCCATGCGCCCTAACCGCAGTTCCAGATTCGGTTTCACACTAAGGACTGCAGATTCTTGAACCACAGATTCCGGAATCACAGGGTAAGGTGTCTCTACCCCCATCCCCTCATAGTGATTCCAGCGACCAACAACCAGCTGTAGTGATGCGCCAGCCGGCGGACCACACCAGTGAAGCTGGAAATAAAGAACCAACTACCTCAGTTGCAGTGACTCTTGCTATGGGCCCGTGTGCCCTACTACGGCCAGTCCGGCCTAAGATGATGGTACCGTCGGTCCTAGGCTTGGGATCAGTACCTAACCACAACAAGGGTGAGTTGACTGCCTCAGGGGTGTTGGGTGTGAGCCTCCAGGTGACCGCGGAGCACGATAGCTCCTTAAGTCTGGCCACCCGGGCGAATGGCTCCACTCGGCATCGCGTCCTGGAGGAGGTGTCTCCCTTAGAAGATAGCTGTCCAGTGGTGCGAGTGGACCAGTACCTATCGCCTATCGTCCAGGTGAAGAGAACAGTCAGTCCCATCGTGGTGTCCAGTGAAGCACAGATGGTACCTGACAGTGTTCCAGAGGAAGAGGAATCCATCGCAAGCCAGCGGAGTGGTGAGGAACTTCCTTACTCCCTACAGGCTCCGGTGGAGGTGGCCGTGATAAAGTCCCCAACTAAAGTTCATGCTGAGCAGAAGAACGTAGCTGGACATCCGTGTGTCACCACAACTGAACCGAGTGTGAGCCCGTGTGCTCCGACCCAAATGGTCCCAGGACTGGGATCCAACGCTCCCGAGTTTCCAGCAAGTAAGTGGGCTGCCCCAGAAGTGCCGGGGGCAGGTCCCGAGACAGCCGAGGTGGCAACTGACAGCGTCCCCGAGGACCTGTTGGCCACCGTGAATCACCGCAGTGGTAAGGTATCTACCCTTTACTCCCTGCCGGGTGAAACAGAGACTTTGAGGAAAGAGACATTGTCCATTTCTCGCTTCCCAGTGGAAGCCTCGCAAGTACGTAGGGACAAGGACTGTGTGGCGAGGGAGCTAGTAAAAATTGCCTCCCTTGAGCCCAAGAAGGAGCGCTCCATTCACTATGTGGTGGACCGCGGGAAAGGTCCCGGCCTCCTTGCCTACCGCATCCATGCCGCGGATGGCCGGGTAAAGGCCTGGTTAAGAGACATTGTACTCTTCCTTCCACCAGGGGAAGGAATGAGTACGGAACCGGTAACTGATACCCCAGGGTGGGCTCTCCAAGAGATTCACCCAGGGGAGGCTCACGGACGCAAAAGTGAGGTACCCCCACATGATCGGTTAGGGGCAACCCATAGATGGTCTCAGCTCACCTCAGTTATCCTATATGACATGCCATGTATGCGTGATAATTAAGTCAATCTGCTAAGTGTATTGTTTATGCAATGCAAATTTTTATTGTGTAAACTTATGCAGTGTGATGTCGTTCCCCAAGCGGGGATGTTGGGTTTTTCACCAGGGGTAGAGTGTAGCCCTGGTCTCCAGCAGCTCCTAGAGACCCCCCTCCCTTGGAGCAGCGTGGTCGCGGGTGCCGCCGGAGCCAGGGCTGGACCCGACGGCTGCTTACAAAGGTGGGGGCTGGAGCAGGGAGTAGCGCGCTATCGACGCGAGCAGGGAGTAGCGCGCTATCTACGTGAGCAGGCCGGTTGCCGGGGACGCAATCGGGCCGTTGCTAAGGCCGCGGTCGCGTTGCTGCAGTCCCGGTGGCTCGGGAAGCAGGGCGCCGCCATTGTGAATGCTGTTGCGCATGCGCAGGAGCCAGCTAGCGCGGGAGGCCCCCAAACAGCTCACACATGCGCAGTGCAGGACTGTCAGCCCCCAGGGTGCATAGGGGCAGAGCCACATGACCCCAGGGAGCCAATAGGGCTGGAGGATGACTCTGCAGGATCAAGCAGATACATTGTGTGGGTTTGGGACTACGCAGTTAGTCAGAGCCAGGAGAAGCCAAGGGAAGGAGGTGTAGGGTACAGGAGTCAGTGACTCCCTGTACTAGGCCAGCAACCCCCAAGGCCCGAGATAGCCCAGACTCACCCAGTAGAGTGAGTGTTGCCAGGGACAGCCCTCAGGTTAGGGACCCTGTCACTTACATCAGTTGGAGCTGGGGAGCTGTAGGGGAAGGGTGTAGGGAGCGAGTGAAGCTCCTGCACCGTGTAAGGTCCCCTATATCCCAGGTAGGCCCCAACTCACTCTCAGGCTAGTGGGTAATTGACCAGGGACGGCCCTAGGTTAGGGACGCTGCCCGAAGGGTCGTGACGTGCCTTATTGTCCGGTCACAGCGGTCAGTGCTGTGAGGGCGGACAAGAGGGCCTAGTGTTAAGTTGTCGTGCGTTGTGGCAAGGGTTAAGATAGGCTACCCCGTAGGCCATAGGAGTTTCCCCTTAAGCATTCCAGGTTGCTGTGCTGTAGGGACGGCCTATAGTACAGCGATACTCACGTTAGTTCCCGGAGCCAGTTAGGGACTCCCTTGACGCTGCCGCAGTGTTCCAAAGGTTGGGCGCAGACTGTTGAGGCAGAGGTTCTGCGTGGGATCGTCAAAGGTGGTGGTTCCGGTGTCTTCGGTCATCGGATCCTTTTCGAAGCCGTTGCAGATCCGAGCACTGGAGTGCTCGGCAGGTACTCTAACCCTACAAGTGCACCAACGGGCCCAGTAGTTTAATAGTGACTGCGCAGTCACCCATATTCTCTCTCTCTGCAAGAGTGCGGGACATTGGGTGGGGATCCTATGGATACGGGGTGGGATCAACCGGTGTTGGGAAGCGTCCTGCGCGATGCCATAGTCAGTGTCGCCTCTAGAGAGGGACACCCGTTATTATGTTGATAGTATTTGTGTTGTATGTGGTTCCCAAGTAAAAGTATTAGTTATTATACATTTCGGTGTGCGAGTTATTTTGTATGTGTCCTGCGAGGAACAATTCCTGCTCTGCTAGGAACCATCGCAGGTGGAGGCGCTGCACCGTGTACAAGGTTACTCTTAATATAATTGCCCCAGGTTCCCCGTGGCGGAAGCTCAGCCCTCCTGTGAGCTTAACAGGTAAAGCACCACACCTGGTAACACTGTATGTTCTCCGCACCCACACTATATCTGCGATTGGGGGGGGAATACCCGTAACACGTTTTTAACAGTATTCAAATTGGGGAGGGGGTAGGGAGGGTTTTCTCAGGGACCAAACCATGCTATTTTCAGCTACAAGCACACCCCAGTTTCAGAGATACTTACCGGTTTCATTGCTGGTGCGCTTCCTGGGTAAACATGGCAGCTGAGGTCGTTCAACAGGAAACCGCAATATCATCTGTACAACTTATTAGTGGCTCACGGTTTGGAGGCCATTTTGTATATCAGAAACAAGGGAGTCCCCGAAGCTGAATATAGTGAGGTTTAGTTCTGGAAGACCCCCCCCCCCCAGGTCCGAATACTATAAAAATATCAAGAAGAGAAAAAACAAGAACCCACCGCCCCACCGCGATCACGTGTCCACTCCCCAGAGCGGTCACATGATCGCGCCATCCCTTAACTCGGAAACAGTAGGCCTCCTCTTCCATTTCCTGCATTACACATCGCGTCCTGGAACGCAGAATTCAATCTCCCCTAGAACACAAGCACTTTAAGGGCATGATGTAACCAAAGGGTAAAACTTTACAGTGCTGGGGGCTGCCACCGATCCTCTGCCACTTTCACGTGATCGCTCTGTGTTGCGACTGTTGCCCAGATGCTGTAAACAGAAGTGGAGGGACATCGTTGCTCCAGCTTCTTACATAAGGTGCAGATTTTACAGCAAGAAAGCTAAGGTCACCTCAAACATGGAGCATTTTTGGTGCAGGTTCAGGGGAGAGAAGTGATGCACGGAGGCACACGACTTGATACATCTCATAATCTATGCGCCACCTACAGTAATTCCTCCCTAACTCCGTGTTAGGAATCGGGGAACACGTCCTCTGCGACGTGTTCCCTCCTTACCTGTTGTCTCGCAGTCCTCTACTCTGGCACCAGCGCGTGCGCGAACCCCCGCTATGCTTAAAGAGCGCGTGCACGCGCAGCTCTTCTAGAATGCCACAGAGCTTAGCTCCGCCCCCTCAGACGCGCCGCGCCTCTCTCGTGCGCGGCGGACACACGGGACGTTGTGCATAGCTCCCCAGCTGCGTGTCAAGTATTCTACCAGCCCACTTGCATCCTGCAGCCAATCCTTGTCTCTGCGGAGGCCCCGCCTCCGTTCCGCCTCCCGTGTGCTATAAAGATCCTGCAGTTCCTGTCTTTCCTGGCTGAGCATAACTAGTTGTAGCCTTGTGCTTCCACGTCTGGTGTGCCTTGCTCTCTGTCTTGTGCTTCTCTCTACAGTTAACCCTTCATGTACCGACCCGGTTTGTATTTGGAAACTCCTGTGGATACTGACCCCAGCTTACCCTCGACTCTGCTGACTTCTCCAATCCCGAATTACGGCTACACGGACTTTGACCATTCTAATCTCTCCAAGCCAAAACCTTGGCAAGTATCTGGACTAACCCACTCTCTCCAACCCAGACCCGGCTACGTTGACAATCCGCCTGCCAGGCTTCGCTTCCGCTGCTGTGGGTGCGTGGTTCTATACTTCCCCACCTCAGTACCAGGGTCCTGTTTTGCTCGTGGGCCGCGCAAGCGTTGCACTCCGCCTCTTGACGCTCCTCAAAAAACAAGCTGCCGAACATGGTGCAAAAATGAGCGGAGCGTCCTTGCTGCACTGGTGCAAAGAGGCGCAACGTGAAAATAACACAATTTGCTTCAATTTCGCTCCACAATTCGCCTTGGTTCTTAGGCCCTATGGTCATGAACACAACAGAAGAGGACTTCGTCTTCCCTTTCTGGTGCCAGACGGCTTTCTGGGACTATGTATTTGACTTACTAGGGACCTTAAGATCCCCAAAGCCATTCTGCAGCCCCATGGTGCCGTAGATATTCCAGCACTTAAAAGGTTAATCCAGCCTCAGTCCTGCCCCACTGCAGTCAGCATGCATGGGAAGCAGTGCACACATGCATATTCCCTCCCCTATTGCTTGGTTTTCCTTTATGTAATAAGCATTCTAACTCATTACAGGGAAGTACATTTGAAGTGAAGTGAAGGACATTTGAAGGTGAAACTAAGAGGCCTGCTTATTAAAGTCTCCTGGCAGCAAAACTGGAGCAAAATGAATTGCAAAAGGTTTTACATCGTTATACACAGGAGAGTACAGCACAAGTTCAATTCCCCCCCCCCCCCCCCCCCCATACCACATGTGGTTTATTGAAATAGTTAAAGGCAGTCTGGGATATGTAATAAAGTCTAAATGGGAGCAAACACAATGCAACAGATTTATCAAACTCATAAGGTCCCATGGGATACAATAGGATTTTTTCCTTTTGCAGCCGGACGACTGATACATGGAACCTAGTGTGTCCAAACCATACAATCATCGCTTTTACGTGTCGTGCAGCACAGTGACAGATTTCAGTGAATGAGGCCTATGTGCAGTACTGCTGTTAGATGCTCCTACCTACGCATTATGCAGGAGGAAAAGGCAGAGGGCTATGTTAAAGAAGCAATCACACATAAATACTTTCCCCCCCACATTGGAACCAAGGGGTTCTCTGGAGCTGAGCCAGGTTATTTTTAGTTCCAGGGACGCCCCGGTTCCTTCAGATAATTAGTGGTTTGGTTACCTTCGTCACTTCCTAGATATAACGACCATCTAATAGAAAGCCGCAATGTCGTTCCCCTTCATTTTTACAGAATTTGAAATGGGGGGGATCCGCCAGACCTGAACCCCACTATTTTTAGTTTCCTGTTCCCCTTTTATTTGCCAAGTGTTTCAGCTTCGAATTTAGGAAATCAAAATGGCCGCCCACTCCTGTGGGCCAATAGGCAGCCGCAACAAATGATCCCTGAGGGTCTGGGCAGCACAAATCATCTCCATGGGACCCATATGTTCAGGTAATGTAACAAAATGCACCCCTCCTACCCCCCCCCCCCCCCAGAAGCACAAACTTTAAGTAAAATGCAGAGAGGCCATTATACAGTACAGGCGATGGGGCATCGGACATTAAATAGAAAAACAGAAAGATATAGTGAACCACACATAATAAGCTGTTTGAAATAAACTTATTATATTTCTCATATCACATATGATCAGGCTAAAGGGCCATATTTACTAAGCAGCGCCCCACCACCTTATGGTCCATTCACTTCAACGAGCTGTAAGGTGCCGTACAGCTTAGCACTGTTTAGTAAATATGGTCCAAAATGTTCTCATCAAATGTACATTTCCTGTGTATCAAGTTTAAATGTATCTGTTGTGTTGTTTTGCTTTGATACAGGCTTTGATAAAAAGCCCTACAAATGGCTACACACGTTTATTACATATGTACCAATATAAATGCAAGAAAAGGTAGATATTATCACCGTTTTGTTAGTTCTAACAACGAACTCATCTAAAGCCAATGTAACCATTGAAAGGAACAGGGATATAAAGAGCCCCATATACATGTTGTGGTTTTCCACCAGAAACAAAAGCCCTTTCGTTCACGGTTATAGGGACACAGGCTCAGGAATCACACAGCCCCACGTCACAGTGCCAGATCAAACCCTAAACCTGCCAAATAATAAGTGACTTACGTCAAGAAGATGAGCTCCTTAGAAATATCCACTAATAAAGAAGCATTCTGTCCATGTGCAGGGAGAAGCGGTCTGTGTTTCCTTCCTGTTACTCAGAGCCTTGCAGGGCTCAGTTTGGGAGCTAGTTGCCTGGTTACATTATGCCTTCAGCTGAGCTGTGGCTTTCATTCCTGCCCCTTCTCACTGCCTTCCAGTCCTTTATTGTTTCACTCTCAATAGTCAAAGCAGCTGATGATTAATACTGACACAGTTCTCTATTCATTTTGTAAAACCTCATTATGTTTATTGTGTTCATTTCCATTGTGCAAATACAGACGTGAGGAAAGGCAGCGTTAGTTCGGTGGGAAGTACATTTCCCGCTGACATCTCCCTATGTTGTGACAATTTTGATAGAGCCACATGTCATTAGCCTTTAATTGAGACAGAGTAAAAAGATGGTAGGTGGATAAATAGAGTCCCATTCCCTCAATCTGACAAATCCAGTACATGGCTTCTCTGGTGCTAAAAGTTTCCAGAAATAAATATGTAACCCCTTATAAATCGCATGCAGCACCCACACACACTGCTCCCTGCCAGACTCCTCTCCAATGTGCACTCAGCATGCCACTCTTATGGGCACGGCATAAACCAATGACAATGGACTTGAGAGAGGAGGGACAAAGAGGGAGAGGAGTCTATAAATGCGCCCAGAGGAGCTGTGGGGGCAGAGCTGTCACATGCTGAGGGATCTCAGGACTGACCAGTGGTGGGCAGTAAGACCAGACAGCGATCCGATCGAGGTCAGCGGATGCTGACAGGATGGAGTGCAGCCCAGCGGACCATCCATCGGACATCAGCAGGAGGCACATGCACCGTCAGAGGCGATCCTCAACGGAAACCAAGTAAAGGCACCGAAGCATTTGCGAAGTACAGGCCTGCTACGTAAATAACCCAACTAAGAGCTCCAACAGTGTGCCGGCACTTTCACACAGGTCTTTTATAAATGGGGTTGGGTGGTTTCAGAGACACGGACACACACTTAGGCAGCGTTTTGTGGGGATTGTTTATGTATTGTATGTTTATTTATTTAAAAAATGTTTTACCAGGAAGTAATACATTGAGAGTTACCTCTCGTTTTCAAGTATGTCCTGGGCACAGAGTTATGATAACAAGTATATGGTAAAACACACAGAGCCCCTACAAGCTCATATTGAACCCCCCAAATAACCACAACATATATATATATATATATATATATATATATATATATATATATGCGTATAAGTGTCAAAGAGGAGTGCTTCTGAGCATGGCAATATATATTTAAAACCTGAGACAGAACATGAAACACAGACATAGCTCAGTGCTACATCCTATGACACAAATACACAGTACAGTGCCTAAATATATATATAGATATATATATATATATATATATATATATATATATATCTATATATATATATCTTTTGAATAAAATGGTCTTTTAGTTGAACTCTTTGGTCAAAGTGTTGTAAGCCCTTGAGCCACTACACGGCAGACCACGTCTCAAGGGTCCTAACACTAATATAAATTCTTAATAACCTGTACATTACCAGGAAGAATGATTTATAATAAATCTGTCAAAATTAGTTGCATGGTTCTAAGTCTGATTGAAGCTCTTATTAACCTGTATAATACCAGGAAAAGCACTCTGTATTAGATTTGTCGCAGTCAAACTGCCAGCAAGTTCCCATGAGTGTGGGGGTTCAATATGAGCTTTTAGAGGTTCTGTGTGTTTTGCAATTCTGTTCAGCTGTTCCTAGCTGATTTGGAGGGTTGCTCCTCCTTCCCAAGTTTGAAGCTCACCCCTTCCCACTTTTAAATGGTTAAAAGCTCACTCCATCTCACCTTCCACACTCAAAGGATGTAGCACTGAGCTCTGTCTGTGTTTCATGTTCTGTCTCTGGTTTTAGACAATGATATGGTTACATGAAGTGAGCAAGGTTATACATTATATACAAGACATTGCATGCACAGTAAGGAATAATATCAGCTCAGTGCTACATCCTTTGAGTGTGGAAGGTGAGATGGAGTGAGCTTTTAACCATTTAAAAGTGGGAAGGGGTGAGCTTCAAACTTGGGAAGGAGGAGCAACCCTCCACATATATATTATAGGTGTATGTAACAGTTACAGACCAGATTAAAATTGGTAGACTGCTTTAGTTTTGAAAGAACTTACACTGGTGGTGACTGTGAGTAGGGTTGTACCAGTTTTGGGGTGCACGGTAAGAGAAGGAGGAGCGGACGGATACTGTTGAACCTTGGGGCAATGATCAGTCTTTTGGAGTCAAATCTCGGATGATAAGTGTTGCATGTGGTAGGGGTGAGGAGCTTGTTCAGATAGATGGTTAGCTTGCCCAGAAAGTATTTGAAGGCAAGACAGGAAAGATGAACTTTGCGCTTAAACTCAAGAATGTGCATGGAATGATCCTAAAAGTTGAGGATTATATGGTTTATCTCGGTATATGAAGACAATTACCTTAAAAATACTTTTGTGTTATAAACATTACTGTAGTCTGCCTCCCTTTGTCTGACCTACTGCCATGTGTGGGGTAACGTATAGAGGAGGACTCAGGCCCCCAACTCAGCATTAGGTGTTAGTCTGAGGTAAATTAGAGGGGTTACAAATAGTACCAAAGATATCGTATATTTCAACAAAGTAGTAACAGCGTAATAAAATGAGAAATGTTTTTATAATTTAATAAGCATTATATACAATGGTGTTCTGTAGTGACAAAGGTACCGAAACACCTAAGCATAGAAAAATTAATTTATATACTAACTACAATAAATAATGTCGCTTTAAATAAAGAAATGGTAGGAAAATGATTTCTCCACTCCCAGATAGTATTCCAACCCCGTTCCTAATTGTTTCATATTCACTATATGGAGTTGCTTGTCGGCCCCTAAAATAAGGTGTCTCACATCGACTGATATCGGTCACAAAAAAACCCGTGGAATACATTTACATATAAATATAATAAAATGTGAAGTGTCATGACCCATTTGACTTATATGGCGCACACATAAAACAATGGGAATGAATATGAGAAAAAAATATTGAGTAATCCGTGCGGAATTAAACATCACTACTTCTGAGGTACTCTCCTAAAGTCACGGGGACATTGGCAGGGGCACAGTTCATTGGAGTACATGCGTTGCACTCCCATAGGAGTATTTAGAAACCATAAAAATAATAATAAAGACTACAGGAAATAAAGAGGGACCATCTCCAGGGAGTTTACAATCTACATAGTATATGCACGATATTGTGAGATATCTTCTGTCTACCCCTTTTGTATCTAAAGCCCTCTCCCGTCTAAAACCTTTCTCACTCACTGCCCCACACCTCTGGAATTTCATCCCCCTCAATATCCGACTAGCATCCTTTCTCTCTACCTTTAAGGCTCATCTCATCTTAAAACACACCTATTTAAAGAAGCATAGGGGTAGCTCCGTTGGCTGATACTAAACATTCGTGTTGTACCGCAGGGGAGCGCAAACTTTTTCTGCTGTGCCCCCTGTCTTCCCTGCCTCGATGCTAGCGTTTCCCCTCGACTACCTTAGACCTGCGTGTGACATCACATGACCCCACGGCATCATTTGACGCTGCGCTGCCATGGCGATGCGTCACAGAGAGCCTGAACCTCGGTAAGTATAGCGTTGCAGAGGCCCCCAGCATTTAATTTAAATGCCTTGGGGAAGAGTGCGAGGCCTCTGCAACTGCCCACGCCCCCCTCCCTCTTGAAAAATCTCCCACCCCCCCTGGGAGGGGGGGGGGGCGCTCCCCCTAGTTTGCCCACTGCTGTTGTACCGGGTCCTGATGATTGCTGGATACCAGGTACCCAGCCGGGTAGCATTGGCTCACCTGCATCCGGAGTCGGAGGAAGACCGCTGCAGAGGGTGAGGAGTACCACAGCGACATTGTGGGAGCAGCGGAACACATCACAGCTGATGATGGTAGGAGCCGGGGAAATGGACTGGAGCAGGAGCATTACTATTGGATAACCAGCTCCTCCGCGGCTGTCCAATAGTAACGCTCCTGCTCCGGTCACTTGTTCCCCGGCTCCCACCGGCATCATCTGTGATGCGTTTCGCAGCTCTCACGCTGGCTCAACAATGACGTCCTCTGCTGCCACCGCAACCACCAGGATGTCTGCCGCTGCTACATCAATGTGGCTGTGGTCCTCCTCACCCTCCACAACGGTCTTCCTCACCCTCCGCCGCCAGCTGCAGGTAAGAGGGAGCAGAACGGAAAATACCCGGCGCCAGTCCTAGCCCCCTGGTGCCAGTTCAGGGTAATTTCCGGGTACCGGAAAAAGTGCCGGGTATTTACCTGGTACTTGGTACATCACTACTATACATTCATATGCACTGACTTTGACCCCTTGCAGATGCACTTACCAGAACACCCTCCTACTGTCTGTGAGTTTTCACTACTTACCACTTCCAGTGCCGAGAAATGGTTTGAAAACCCCTTAAGATTTTTACATATTTCACATCTTTCAAACCTAAAATGTTATTAGATATTAATCTAAGTCCTAATAATAGATAAAGATAACCTGCTCAAACAAATGACACAAAAACATGGTACTTTTTCAACATGTATTTATCCACAAATGAATCAACATTCAATATCCATGTGTCAAAAAGTATGTGAAGCTTTAGGCCTCGTTCAGGGTGCAGGCTTCGGAGGGAGGGTGTGCTGCCGTGCGTGCTGCCGTGAGAAACAAAGTATTCAATTTGAATACTGGTTGTCAGGGTAGCAACCGCCCTGTCTCCGAAGCCAGGAGTTGAAGCTGACTACAGTTTCAATAAACGAAAATTTCGTTTTTTGGAGCTGCAGCAGCGTCACTGGGACTAGGCAGCCAATGAAATCATTCTTCAGAATGATTTCATGACTGCAACCTCGATACTTACCCTGCTGTGTGTAACCCCACCCCCTCCCCAACGCTGAAAAGTCTGCTGGGGGATAAACACAGATCGCCCAGCAAACTGCCGCACTGCCTCCCTCCCGCCCTCCCTCCGAGTCCTGCAGCTGGCACCCTGAACGAGGCCTTAGATTCAGTACCTGGTGGCACCCCATTGCACAGCAATGACTTCAACTAAGCATTTCCTGTAACTGCTGGTCAGTCTCTTACAGTACATCGTTTTTCAGGAATTTTGACCCTTCCTCCTAAGAGAACTGCTTCAACTCAGTGACATTTGAGGGCTTCCTTGCAAGGTTCTCTCTAACTCTTCCACCTTTCTCTCTAACTTTTCCACCCTTCTCCCTAACTCTCCCCTCCTCTCTAACTCTCCTGTGTAATTATTTCGCTCTCACCCCTAATCTCTAACCTCTCCCTCCTCACTCTCTCCCCACTCTTCTTTAACTCTCCCCATTCCCCACTCCTTTCTAAATCTGTCTTCATCCCTTCTCTCGAACGCTCTCTCCCCACTCCTAACTCCCTCTCCCCCCTCCTCTCTATCTCCCCTCCTGTCTTACTAAAGTTCTCCTTCCTCTCACACTCAATTCCTTGTTCCACTTGCACTCAATTCCCCATTGCTCTTACACTCAATCCCTCATTCCTCAAACTTAATTTCCCCTTCCTCTCACTCAATCCCCCTCTCTTTCAGTATGCAGAAGTTGGGCCCAATTTCTAGGCCATGCCCAATTTCTAGTGCTGCCCGGGACACAGGAACACCAGCGGGGGGAGGGGGGAGCTTGGTGTGGGGACCCTGCAGCAAACAAACAAAGACCCCCCATCCAGCTCTCGGGGGGCCCCCTACATCCCAGAGTTTTGCAGTAGTGTAGTTACATCCGAGTGTACCCGAAACAGGTATTTGTTTTGATATACGTGTAGCCCCCTTTCCCCGTGACTAAGGGAACTACGCCTGCTGAATACCTATTTTGTGTACAGGAGGCCTAATCCTCCGTCACTGGGAGCCTGGGGTGATAGCATTATTCCCACCTGGGAGGGATCCCAGCGCTGCAGGATAACCCCTCTCAGGAACCACAGTAGTCAATGAATAATAACACACACACACTGGTATGACTAAATAGCTTTACTAACACATATATTTAACAGCACAATAACAATAATAACAACACAGGGTGGTTGTCCCCCCCAAAGTACATAGGGTGCGTGGCACAAATACACCTGGTGTCCTCCCCCAATGAGAGTTAGTCCCACCGAAGTGTAGGGAGTAGCGTTACCCCTGTGGACCGTTGGTGCACTTTACCTCCCTGGGCACTCCTGTACCCAGGTAGTGCTGAATGAGCAAAAAGGATCTGTTTGATCCCACGACGTCTGCTGAATCCTCTCTCTCTGGTCCGCATAGGCGTCCGCCTCTTCAGGGAGCTCCAGCTGTAGGGTGTCCCTTATTGTCTAGCGTTGCCTGTGGTCTGATCCCAGACTGCAGGCTGCAGCTCACCACGTGGTGTCTCTTCGCTGGTGCTACATCTGACACTATATTGGCCCAGTATCTGAAGAGGAGATTATACAAGCGCTCCTCAAACTAAAACTAAGCAGCCAATGTGGACCCGACTTACTACAATCTAGGTTCCAACGACTTGTTGCCCCAGCCATTGCCAAACCAATTGCGTCCATAGTCAACTCTATCCTGTCTGCAGGCCATATCCCTAAGACCTGGAAAACTGCCAGAGTTGTCCCAATTTTCAAAAGTGGGGACAAAAACACTGTCTCAAACTACAGGCCAATCTCACTTCTCCCAATTCTATCCAAAGTCATGGAAAAATGTGTCCACTCCCAATTAAGCGATTTCTATACCAAGACAAATTTCCCTAGCCAATTCCAATCTGGGTTTCGTCCCAAACACTCCACCGTAACTACCCTGCTAAAAGTTTGCAATGAAATCCAGTGTGGAATGGAACGGGGACAACTCACTGGTGCAGTATTCCTAGATTTTGCAAAGGCTTTTGACACAGTTGATCATGCTATCCTGCTAAACAAACTCCAGAGCTCTGGAATAGGGAAGCATGCTTTAAACTGGTTTCAGTCCTACCTATCAGGAAGTTCCCAACATGTGTCCATCTCAGGCTCTAACTCCAACCCCTGGATATCACCTGTGGTGTCCCGCAAGGTTCTGTTCTGGGCCCCCTACTCTTCTCAGTGTTCATTAATGATCTTCCCACAGCTTGTAAGGAAGCCTCAATACACATGTATGCAGATGACACAATCCTATATGCACACAGCCATAGCCTCTCTGACCTTCAACACATACTTCAGTCTGACTTTTTGAGACTCGAAAATTGGATTTCCCAAAACAAACTGTTTTTAAACACTGACAAGACTGTAACAATGGTATTTGGGACCAAGACTAAATTTGTAAAGCTCCCAGTGACTGAGCTCCTGATTAGAACCAACGCTAACACCACCCTAACACCTGTCACTAGTTTTAAATACCTGGGCTTATGGTTTGACTCCCACTTAACATTCGGGATGCACATTGATACCCTGACAACCAAGACCTATGCCAAACTAGGGGTACTTTACAGGAACAAATCCTCCCTAAGTCTCCTGGTCAGAAAGCGTATCGCACAGCAGATGCTAATGCCAATTATTGACTATGGAGACATAGTATATGGCTCGGCACCTCAAACCCACCGTAGCAAACTTGACACCCTCTACAATTCAATTTGTCGTTTTGTTCTCCAATGCAACTACAACACACATCACTGCGAAATGCTCAAAGAACTAGATTGGTCAACACTAGAGTCTAGGCGCAAAGTTCATCTTTCCTGTCTTGCCTTTAAATTCTTCATGGGCAAGCTACCCAGCTACCTGAACAAGCTCCTCACCCCTACCACATGCAGCACTTATCATCTGAGATCAGACTCCAAAAGACTGTTCATGGTCCCAAGGCTCAACAAAGTATCCGGACCTTCCTCCTTCTCCTACCGTGCACCTGAAAACTGGAACAACCTACCAGAGACTCTCACATCCACCACCAGTTTAAGTTCTTTCAAATCTAAGGCTGTCTCACATTTTAAACTGGTCTGTAACTGTTTCATACGCTCATAATATATATTTTCTTTAACTGTGCACGCAATGTCTTGTATATAATGTATACCCTGCTCATTTATGTAACTGTACCTGTAACCATGCATTATTTGTTTTACTCTGTGCCCAGGACATACTTGAAAACGAGAGGTAACTCTCAATGTATTACTTCCTGGTAAAATATTTTATAAATAAATAAATAAGGCTAAAGGGTAATGTCCCTGTCTGGGGTCTTCCCTAAAGCAGCCACAATCTAAAAGGGAATTTAGGACCAAGCTGAGATCTAAGGGACAAACCTAGTCCTAGGGAGCACTGCTCCCTGGATACTACCTCAACGGTTTTCCCCTTCTTCCAACTGCCAGAAACTCCAGCAACTGCCTGTGTCAACATTCTAACTGCATGTCCCTCAGGCTCCTGGGAGATGTAGTCCCTTGCAGAGCCTCTCCTAAGACGGCCGCTGCAACTCTGGGGACTGCGCATGCACAAAGATTCCACTGCGCATGCGCGAACCTAAAAAGGCCTCCTCAACTTCTCGCCTCTCTGCGCATGTGCACGGGTGAACTACAAGATGGCGACTATCGCTTGCCGGGTCCACCAAGGAGCTCCGCCGCTTCCATACACCGCAGCCGTCCCCCTCCCCGGCACTGGAGGTAAGAGGGAATACGGCTACATCCTCCCTCTGATGGAGAATCCAACGTCCCCTGATAGAGAATCCAACGTCCCCGCTTGGGAACATCATATACACACAGAAGTTATATAATGAAAAGGAAGAACAATTATACAACTTAACACAACACAATTTATTCTAAACCAAATTAAACATTTTAGTGAGTATGGTGATAACCGAAGCTCGCTTACTCCGAGAAAGCTGCTGAGACTCATAATGAGGGGCCCCTAAGGAATAATATGCCACTGCTGGCTTCTGCGAGTCTCTTCTTCCGAGACGCCTTCTTGGGAGAGGCTATCGTGGGCTTGAGGCCCTGTCCCTCTCATAATGGGTGAACCAGTCTGTACAAAATCTCTTTGGGGAACAAAGCTCGGGCTTCTTGGGTCAAGGGGACGGCTTGTTGAAGCTACTGGTGAGGGTACTTGCGGCACGGACTCATTACATAGTAGATGAGGTTGAAAAAAAGACATGTCCATCAAGTTCAACCTATGCTAAATTTAGACAAGAGATACTTTATCCTATATCTATAATTCCTTATTGATCCAGAGGAAGGCAAACAAAAAACCCCAGTGTCATGTCATCCAATGATATCTCATAAGGGGAAAAATAAATTCCTTCATGACTCCCAAGAATTGGCAATTGGATTATTCCCTGGATCAACCTTCTTCCCATGTTTACTTATTTGGTATGTCCCTGTATATCTTTCCTTTAAAAAAAGATGCCCCACTTTTTTTTTTTTAAACAAATCTATTGTATCTGCCATCACCGTCTTCATGGGTAATGAATTCCACATTTTAACTGCCCTTACTGTAAAGAACCTTTTCCTTTGTTGCTAGTGAAATCTCCTTTCCTCCAACCTTAAGGGATGCCCCCGAGTCCTTTGTACTGCCCTTGGGATGAATAGTTCTTTTGAAAGCTCCTTGTACTGACCCCGAATATATTTGTATATAGCCCAACTTCTACGTCCACCTGCAGGGTCCCAGATCCCCTTCTGCATTGATACAGGAAGCCTCCCTCCACCCATACCCCAAGATCAAATTCTTAAGAGTGGGGGGAATTAAGTGAAGTGAGAGGAGGAGGGGGGAGGCAGTAGGACAGCGGCCTTCCAAAATACACCTGATGTAGAATAAGACCCTACGTATCTTGGGAACCAGGGAGTGTCTGGAGTTTCAAATAGCACAGGTCAGTCCCCAGATTACACCCTCAAAGAGGCCAAGAGTTAGGTGATTATTGCTGATCACAATGTTTATTTGGGAATGTTTCACTATTTCTCTATATAACAATAATATAAATGTAATACTCTAATCCCAATGCGCTGCCCAACTACATTTCCATACATGGCATGAATAAGCATGCAAAAAGCCAACCACCTCATGGCAAGAATGAGGAAGCAGCCAGGCAGCCAGGCAGCCCGCCCACTGCTCACTGAACCTTCCCAGGGATTCCCTCACTGGAAAGCTGCCCAAGGCGCGTCACAGCCCCCTGCAGCCACTGATTGGACAGCGCGCCGGTCCTCCAGCGCGATCCCGGCATGCCCCTCTGCACTCCTCCCCACCACCACCATAGAGATTCCTCTACAGTGGCCGCTCAGCCAATCTCCGCACCTCTCTCTGGTAAGATGGCGGGCGTGGAGGTGCAGCGGGAGAGCCCTGGGCAGGAGGACGATGGACAGAAGCAGCTGAACGGGGAGCTGGAGGAGCAGGGTGAAGAAGAAGAAGAGGTGGGAGCTGGGGAGAGCGGCGCCGGGAAAAAGAAGAGGAAGAAAAAGAAGAAGAGTAAAGCAGCTGCGGGCGGAGGTGAGAGGCGGGGGCCTTGGGGGAGCCGCACGGGGTCTGGAGGAGCAGCACGGGGCCTGGGGGTTGACACGAACTGAGGGGTTTTGGGTGGTAGACACAGTGGTCACGTGATGTATCTTGTCTGGATACTGGCCACAAACTTCACCCAGCACCACACTGGAGGGATGGTCTGATATCCGCATCTGTGGGTGCTGAGGCTTTACTTTTAACATTTGCTGCTAGTGTGGTACGCAGAATATATAGATGTGTCTTTGTGTATACACATACATATATATACACACACACACACACACACAATCCGGCACTCCTGTAATACAATAATAAACTGGTGCTTGTGCCATAAGAATAAATAACATACGTTACCAGCGAAGGCAGGCGAAGATACTAAAGATACTTGCACATTGAACCAACGTTTCGGTCCCGAAATGGGACCTTCCTCGGAGGGGGGGAGGAGGGTGGGGGTGGGGGGGGGGGGGGTAGGGTGCGCTCCTGAAGTAGCCGTACTGGAAAGTTGTGGTGCAGGGGAAGCCTACGGCAGCAATGGAATCAAATGTTGGCACATAGGCGATCAGTTAATAAACCTATTTCAGCAAACTGAAAGTGGTTAAAGCACGAGTACATTTCACTTGACTGTGAGCAGGAAAGTTCATCGCTCTCTCCTTTAATATTTAGACCCAGGTTTACTTAACTAAATATACAGGTCTTACGTTTGCATAAGATTCTTTGAAGATTTGTAGAAATACTATGGACATTAATATATTTTGTGTGACTGGGTCTTGACATTTCATATTTCTGAATTATACGGCAGGTGGGATGCTTTATAGTACTACTATACTCCAGAGGTGTTATCTAATGTAGTTTTCGGTAGTTTACTATAGCCTTTCACATTAAGCCTTTAAAACGTACATATCAAGGATTGAGGAAATGGTCACTTGCCACATTGATTATTAGGGAATAGGTTGTCAAATCTCCACCTGTCAAAGTACACAATGTTTAGAACATGTACTTTACCACAATACTTGTTTATCCCTGTGCATCACTATAGCCCTCGTTTGATTTTAAAAGCACCCTGCCAGTATCTGTCACTTTTCAGTGCTGTATGCAGGAGAGATTGATTGGCCAGATATGAAGTGTAAACTTTTGAAGAGCAGTTGGACTTGAACCCTCAACTTCCAACCAACTGGGGATCACCAAAGGTCCACATAAACAAAACTTTTTTTTGCTGCTTCTGTGTGTTATAAAGCATTGGAGAATGTTTTGTAAGTGGTGGATCATGTATGAGGTTTTGTACAAACCCTGTATACTGTAATGCACTAGTTGACTTGTTACATCACGTTCTGTATCCTTTGAAGTGTATGTAGAAACAATGAAAATCCAAAGAGAAGTTGTTTTGAAGTTATTTTCATTATTATAAAGCTTCACCCTAATCCTTTTGTGGAGTTAGTGATTTATAATCCTAAAATTACCTTCCTTATTGCCTTGTTTAATTTCTTTTACATGAACTACCTTCTTTAGATATGTATTTTTGAATTTTTTTTAAAGTTTATCTTCTAAATTAGAATAATCTTCATTCCCAATTTTTTATTTTCTCATGAGGATTTCGTCCGACTAAACCATACAATTTTGATTTAGTCAGTTTAGCTTTTTTCAGCTGCGCAGAGAGATGGACTAAATGAGAACTGAATGCTTGGCAAACCGTTCACGGAGCTAGTGATTTTAATTTGATGATAATGCGTCATTAGTTGAGGTGTTTCGCATACGTATTTAAGGGACATAAGATACTGAGTAACAGATGCACTGTTGGAGCAGGTGATGGGAACTACAGCAAACGAGTATTAATCCATTTACCGCTGGGTTGCTTAGGATTGAACTATCACAGCCTGCACATATGAACTACTGGTTTTGGTTTTCAACCAGAACAGCTGAGTATGTTTAATAAAAAGTAAAGTTGGTTATTTCAAAATGCTGTGCAAAGGGTGTCATATTTTACCATCTTGGCAGGCCTGAAACATTTGACTATATTAGGTCTGGGGAGATGCTTGGTGAATGAAATGGCATGTGTCATTATTATTGATTCATATATGTGAGTGTTCAGTGCTGGCAGGATACACCGCAGTGTACACAGATCTTGCTAGCACAAGGAATTCATGTAATCTGAAATCTAATATTAATCAACCTCAACTTTTGTAATGCGATCCTTGCCTTAGATCTGACTGGTCATTTCCAATGTGGGAAACTTGCCATTTCCTCCTTCAAAATGAATACTATTCCTGCCCTAATTATATTCATGACTGCAGAAGAAATTGTCCTGTAAGACTTGAGGAAGGTTTTAAATGTAACATTCTTATCATGGATAGGACTAAAATAAATCTTGAGGACTATGTTTTAAAGTTTAACATGCAAGTAAAATTTGGCTTTACCTCAATTGCGACAAGTTTTTACATCAAAACAAATTTGTCTAGTTGCCTGTAGAGCTCACATAGTGAAGATATCAAGGCACATCGGAGAGGGATTATGACAATATATTGGGTATTTAACACCATATACAATCTTTCATCCTGAATGGAACCTTCTTAGCTTGCTTTATTTTTGGATGCCTGTAATGACTGTTGGAGAGAGGTCTAAGGCTGGGGCCATGGTACCGCAGACCGTGCGGAGGTGTCCGCACGCTGAGTAAACAGACAGCCTTAAGGCAGTGTGTGCGAGAAATCAGTTCAAACTGATTTCTTGGCGCGACAGGCCGGTCACGTGAGCGGTTCGCCCAATGAGGAAGAACCAGCTCCGTGACGCCCTCCACAGCCCGTCCACCATGGCCAGGTAAGCGTCCGTTCACTGACCAGCCTCCGCACGGGCGAAGGCACCATGGCCCCAGCCTAAGACCAAACACACCCATCCCTGTTGACTTTTATTAAGGGAAAACTCAGAGTAAAACCTGAAGTGATAAACGTCTCTTTCTGCGTGTGTTTGATTTAAAATATTGACTGCTGTTTTTCACAATTGCATTTTAGGCCAAGAAGCTGAAAAAGAAGGGGGCGCTGCAGCCACTGTTGCTGACGATGTAACGAAACAGCTGGAGAAGCAAACGCTCGAGAGCAAGGAAAAGGATGATGATGAAGAAGGCATGTACATGTGTTACTAAGCATTCCAGTGTCTGCTATCAAGTTTACGTGTTATTGTAATGCCCTGATGCAGTGCATAGGAAGGCAATCTTTTCCCCCTAGAGACGTTACAATGTCATATTTGTTTTCCAAAGCTGTAAGCAAACTTCTGATGGGAAGAATTAATCTTAGAACAATAACACTACTGACTAGAGGGCATTGACATCCATAAGCTTTATTGCCTTGTGATGGATTGTAGTTTACTGAAACTATTTTCAATGTATAAGCCCCAGTTTGCAATGTTTTGGCCCCTTTGTAAGCAATGTCTTAAGCTCTTTTTTAGTTGTGGTTTGGTTGGTATGTTATATGCGACTACATGTTTGTAGTGCTGTTGGTCGTTTGGATTAAGTGCTATTGTTTTTTCTGACTCAGATGCTGAGGGAGAAGGAGCAGCTGGAAAGAAGAAAAAGAAAAAAAAGAAGAAAAAAGGCCGTAAGTGTCCCACAAAAATCTTGCACAATATGAATTATTTCTACATAAAGGAATAAGGTGCTCGGCTTTAGATACCTTCCAGAGAGGAAACCGCTCCAAGGGTCGTTTTTAGCTGTAAATGTCATCTTTACAGAATAATGCCACAGTACAAATAAATTTTTAAAAATGCAGCGCTTCACTCCCCCTCTCCACTTCAAAGGAATGAGTACATTTCTAAAGTGGCCATTTGTTCTATATATATATTTTTTAATTTAATGTGAATTTACTGCATTTGGAATATCCACAATGGTATAACATTCTATGTCTACGAGAAGCCTTTAGTATTTTTAAAGCACATTCTTGAATTATTGGTTTTAACATTTATTTATCTCTTACTTGGATGGTAATAAAAATCAGTTTGCTTCATTTCAGCTTTTGCTGTGACCTTGCATAACGCTGAGGCATATAGAATGATGGTGCTTTGCAGTGTTTGTACATTGGTCATCAAGTCGATAGTTACCTAGACAATTCAGTATTGTAATTCAAGACAATGGGGACATCTTGCACATTTGGCTTGTTGTACTAGACTAGTGCTGTGTTGTGATACTTTCCTATATTACCCGTGTTCTAAAACAGGGGTGAGCAAACTTTTTATGCCGAGCCCCCCCTTTTTATCCATAAAACTTGTCGGGCCCCCCCTGCCTGATGTAATCAAAGTCACATGAAAAAAAAAAAAAAAAAACATTTATTAAACGGTATACAATGTAAATACATATGTCTAAGGCCGCGCGTATAGTGCCCGCGACGGAGACGCGTGACGTCGCCCGTCGCCACTAGTGAAAGTTGTATTTCGCTTTGTGCCGGCGCAGGCGACCAGACCATTGATTGGTTCAGGGGCTGTCACATGAGGCGACAGCCCCTGAAAAATCAAATATTGCCGGCTTCAAAAAATCGCGTCGCGTTTACTATAAGGGCACGCGGCGGCGACGATGCATTTGTTTTCGGGCGACGTCGCGTCGCCGGCACTATAAGCGCAGTCTAAATACTTACATACTTCAACAGCTCGCTCTTGCAAAATTAGGCTGCGTCCACGCTGCTGCTGAGAGCGGTGACATCACCAACTTTCCAAGCATGAGCAGAGGGTGTCCTGCATAATTTTGCAAGCACGAGCGGGGAAGTGTTTTCACTTTTTTTCCCCATTATTTCTGTACATTCATAGTATGAGTGATATAGTGGCAGCCGACCCTTTCCCTCGCAGAGGATCGCAGCGAAGCAGGTTGCCAGTGGAGGAGAGCAGGAACACAGCGCTATTGCAGGGCAGACACTGGGAGAGGCGTTTGACATCACAGCGTTGGGGCGTTCTCCTCACCCGTACCTCCGAATCATGTGGCCGCCACCTGCACTATCCTGTTCGGCCGCCTGCGCACATCTTTGGTTGGCCGCCGGCGCACATCTTTTTTGCCGCACGCGTCCCGCCTAATTGATCTTGCGCCCGGGGCGCGACCCCCCTCCCCCCCAGTTTGTGCACCGCTGCATTTAATCACAACACCCACACTCAACCCCACACACACCCACACTCAACCCCACACACACTCACACTCAACCCCACACGCACACTCAACCCCACATACACTCACACTCAACCCCACACTCACACTCAACCCCATGCACACTCGCACTCAACCCCACACACTCACACTCAACCACACACTCACTCACGCGCAACCCCACACACACACGCAACCCCACACACACACACGCAACCCCACACACACACACGCAACCCCACACACACACACGCAACCCCACACACACACACGCAACCCCACACACACACACGCAACCCCACACACACACACGCAACCCCACACACACACTCAACCCCACATACACTCACACTCAACCCCACACTCACACTCAACCACACACTCACTCACGCGACCCCCCTCCCCCAGTTTGTGCACCGCTGCATTTAATCACAACACCCACACTCAACCCCACACACACCCACACTCAACCCCACACACACTCACACTCAACCCCACACTCACACTCAACCCCACGTACACTCGCACTCAACCCCACACACTCACACTCAACCACACACTCACTCACGCGCAACCCCACACACACACGCAACCCCACACACACACTCACACGCAACCCCACACACACACACTCACACGCAACCCCACACACACTCACACGCAACCCCACACACACGCAACCCCACACACTCACACTCACACGCACACTCACATGCAACCCCACATGCACACTCACACGCAACCCCACATGCACACTCACACGCAACCCCACACGCACACTCACACGCAACCCCACACGCACACTCACACGCAACCCCACACGCACACTCACACACAACCCCACACGCACTCACACGCAACCCCACACGCACACTCACACACACACACACACACTCACACGCAACCCCACACTCACACACAACCCCACACGCACACTCACACGCAACCCCACACACACACGCAACCCCACACACACACTCACACGCAACCCCACACACACACACTCACACGCAACCCCACACACACTCACACGCAACCCCACACACACACTCACACGCAACTCCACACACACTCACACGCAACCCCACACACACACTCACACGCAACCCCACACACACACTCACACGCAACCCCACACACACACACTCACACGCAACCCCACACACACACACTCGCACGCAACCCCACACACACACACTCGCACGCAACCCCACACACACACACTCGCACGCAACCCCCCACACACACACTCGCACGCAACCCCCCACACACACACTCGCACGCAACCCCCCCCCCACACACACTCGCACGCAACCCCACACACACACACTCGCACGCAACCCCACACACTCGCACGCAACCCCCCACACACACACTCGCACGCAACCCCCCACACACACACTCGCACGCAACCCCACACACACACACTCGCACGCAACCCCACACACACACACTCGCACGCAACCCCCCACACACACACTCGCACGCAACCCCCCCACACACACACTCGCACGCAACCCCCCCCCCCACACACTCGCACGCAACCCCACACACACACACTCGCACGCAACCCCACACACTCGCACGCAACCCCACACACACACACTCGCACGCAACCCCACACACACACTCGCACGCAACCCCACACACACACACTCGCACGCAACCCCACACACACACACTCGCACGCAACCCCACACACACACACAACCCCACACGCACACTCACGCAACCCCACACTCACACACAACCCCACACGCACACTCACACGCAACCCCACACTCACACACAACCCCACACGCACACTCACACGCAACCCCACACACACACACTCACACGCAACCCCACACACACACTCACACGCAACCCCACACACACACACTCACACGCAACCCCACACACACACACTCACACGCAACCCCACACACACTCACACGCAACCCCACACACACACACTCACACGCAACCCCACACACACACACACGAAAACCCCCCACACACTCACACGCAACCCCACACACACACGCAACCCCACACATACACACTCACACGCAACCCCACACACACACACACACTCAACCCCACACACACACACTCACACGCAACCCCACACACACACACTCACACGCAACCCCACACACACTCACACGCAACCCCACACACACACACTCACACGCAACCCCACACACACACACTCACACGAAAACCCCCCCACACACACACTCACACGCAACCCCACACACACACGCAACCCCACACACACACACTCACACGCAACCCCACACACACACACACACTCAACCCCACACACACACACACACACTCAACCCCACACACACACACTCACACGCAACCCCACACACACACACTCACACGCAACCCCACACACACACACTCACACGCAACCCCACACACACACTCACACGCAACCCCCCACACACACACTCACACTCAACCCCACACACACACACTCGCACGCAACCCCACACACACACACACTCGCACGCAACCCCACACACACACACACTCGCACGCAACCCCACACACACACACACTCGCACGCAACCCCCCCACACACACACACTCGCACGCAACCCCACACACACACACACTCGCACGCAACCCCACACACACACTCGCACGCAACCCCACACACACACTCGCACGCAACCCCACACACACACACTTGCACGCAACCCCACACACACACTCGCACGCAACCCCACACACACACACACACTCGCACGCAACCCCCCCCACACACACACACTCGCACGCAACCCCACACACACACACTCGCACGCAACCCCACACTCGCACGCAACCCCACACACACACACACTCGCACGCAACCCCACACACACACACGCACACTCGCACGCAACCCCACACACACACACGCAACCCCACACACACACACGCAACCCCCCCCACACACACACACACGCAACCCCACACACACTCACACGCAACCCCACACACACTCACACACAACCCCACACACACTCACACGCAACCCCACACACACTCACACACAACCCCACACACACGCAACCCCACACACTCACACGCACACTCACATGCAACCCCACACTCACATGCAACCCCACATGCACACTCACACGCAACCCCACATGCACACTCACACGCAACCCCACACGCACACTCACACACAACCCCACACTCACACGCAACCCCACACGCGCACACACACTCACGCAACCCCACACACACTCACACGCAACCCCACACACACACACACTCTCACGCAACCCCACACACACACTCACACGCAACCCCACACACACACTCACACGCAACCCCACACACACACACGCACGCAACCCCACACACACACTCGCACGCAACCCCCCACACACACACTCGCACGCAACCCCACACACACACTCGCACGCAACCCCACACACACACACTCGCACGCAACCCCACACACACACACTCGCACGCAACCCCACACACACACACTCGCACGCAACCCCACACACACACACTCGCACGCAACCCCACACACACACACTCGCACGCAACCCCACACACACACACACTCGCACGCAACCCCACACACACACACTCGCACGCAACCCCACACACACACACTCGCACGCAACCCCACACACACACACTCGCACGCAACCCCACACACACACACTCGCACGCAACCCCACACACACACTCGCACGCAACCCCCACACACACACTCGCACGCAACCCCCCACACACACACTCGCACGCAACCCCACACACACACACACTCGCACGCAACCCCACACACACACACTCGCACGCAACCCCACACACACACACACACTCGCACGCAACCCCCCCCACACACACACACACTCGCACGCAACCCCCCCCACACACACACACACTCGCACGCAACCACACACACACACACACTCGCACGCAACCCCACACACACACACTCGCACGCAACCCCACACACACACTCGCACGCAACTCCACACACACACTCGCACGCAACCCCACACACACACACTCGCACGCAACCCCACACACACACACTCGCACGCAACCCCACACACACACACTCGCACGCAACCCCACACACACACACTCGCACGCAACCCCACATACACACACTCGCACGCAACCCCACACACACACACTCGCACGCAACCCCACACACACACTCGCACGCAACCCCACACACACACACTCGCACGCAACCCCACACACACACACTCGCACGCAACCCCACACACACACACTCGCACGCAACCCCACACACACACTCGCACGCAACCCCACACACACACACTCGCACGCAACCCCACACACACACACTCGCACGCAACCCCACACACACACACTCGCACGCAACCCCACACACACACTCGCACGCAACCCCACACACACACACTCGCACGCAACCCCACACACACACACTCGCACGCAACCCCACACACACACACTCGCACGCAACCCCACACACACACACTCGCACGCAACCCCACACACACACACTCGCACGCAACCCCACACACACACACTCGCACGCAACCCCACACACACACACTCGCACGCAACCCCACACACACACACTCGCACGCAACCCCACACACACACACTCGCACGCAACCCCACACTCGCACGCAACCCCACACACACACACACTCGCACGCAACCCCACACACACACACTCGCACGCAACCCCACACACACACACACACTCGCACGCAACCCCCCCACACACACACACACTCGCACGCAACCCCCCCCACACACACACACACTCGCACGCAACCACACACACACACACACTCGCACGCAACCCCACACACACACACTCGCACGCAACCCCACACACACACTCGCACGCAACTCCACACACACACTCGCACGCAACCCCACACACACACACTCGCACGCAACCCCACACACACACACTCGCACGCAACCCCACACACACACACTCGCACGCAACCCCACACACACACACTCGCACGCAACCCCACACACACACACTCGCACGCAACCCCACACACACACACTCGCACGCAACCCCACACACACACACTCGCACGCAACCCCACACACACACACTCGCACGCAACCCCACACACACACACTCGCACGCAACCCCACACACACACACTCGCACGCAACCCCACACACACACACTCGCACGCAACCCCACACACACACACTCGCACGCAACCCCACACACACACACTCGCACGCAACCCCACACACACACACTCGCACGCAACCCCACACACACACACACACTCGCACGCAACCCCACACACACACACACACTCGCACGCAACCCCACACACACACTCGCACGCAACCCCACACACACACACTCGCACGCAACCCCACACTCGCACGCATCCCCACACACACACACTCGCACGCAACCCCACACACACACACACACTCGCACGCAACCCCACACACACACACACACTCGCACGCAACCCCACACACACACTCGCACGCAACCCCACACACACTCGCACGCAACCCCACACTCGCACGCATCCCCACACACACACTCGCACGCAACCCCACACACACACACACACTCGCACGCAACCCCACACACACACACACACTCGCACGCAACCCCACACACACACTCGCACGCAACCCCACACACACACACACACTCGCACGCAACCCCACACTCGCACGCATCCCCACACACACACACTCGCACGCAACCCCACACACACACACACTCGCACGCAACCCCCCACACACACACACTCGCACGCAACCCCCCCCACACACACACTCGCACGCAACCCCCCCCACACACACACTCGCACGCAACCCCACACACACACACTCGCACGCAACCCCCACACACACACTCGCACGCAACCCCACACACACACTCGCACGCAACCCCACACACACACACTCGCACGCAACCCCACACACACACACTCGCACGCAACCCCACACACACACACTCGCACGCAACCCCACACACACACACTCGCACGCAACCCCACACACACACACTCGCACGCAACCCCACACACACACACTCGCACGCAACCCCACACACACACACTCGCACGCAACCCCACACACACACACTCGCACGCAACCCCACACACACACACTCGCACGCAACCCCACACACACACACTCGCACGCAACCCCACACACACACACTCGCACGCAACCCCACACACACACACTCGCACGCAACCCCACACACACACACTCGCACGCAACCCCACACACACACACACTCGCACGCAACCCCACACACACTCGCACGCAACCCCACACACACACACACACACACACACACACACACACACACTCGCACGCAACCCCACACACACACTCGCACGCAACCCCACACACACACACTCGCACGCAACCCCACACACACACACGCAACCCCACACACACACACACACACACACACACACGCAACCCCACACACACACACGCAACCCCACACACACACACGCAACCCCACACACACACTCACACGCAACCCCACACACACACACGCAACCCCACACACACTCACAGGCAACCCCACACACACTCACACAACCCCACACACACGCAACCCCACACACTCACACGCACACTCACATGCAACCCCACATGCACACTCACACGCAACCCCACATGCACTCACACGCAACCCCACACGCACACGCAACCCTACACACACACACTCACACGCAACCCCACACACACACACTCACCCGCAACCCCACACACACACTCACACGCAACCCCACACACACTCACACGCAACCCCACACACACACACACACTCGCACGCAACCCCACACACACACACTCACACGCAACCCCCCACACACACACTCGCACGCAACCCCCCCACACACACACTCGCACGCAACCCCCCCCACACACACTCGCACGCAACCCCACACACACACACTCGCACGCAACCCCACACACACTCGCACGCAACCCCACACACACACACTCGCACGCAACCCCACACACACACACTCGCACGCAACCCCACACACACACTCGCACGCAACCACACACACACACACTCGCACGCAACCCCACACACACACTCGCACTCGCAACCCCACACACACACACTCGCACGCAACCACACACACACTCGCACGCAACCCCACACACACACACACACTCGCACGCAACCCCACACACACACACACACTCGCACGCAACCCCACACACACACACACTCGCACGCAACCCCCACACACACACACTCGCACGCAACCCCCCCACACACACTCGCACGCAACCCCCCCACACACACTCGCACGCAACCCCCCCACACACACTCGCACGCAACCCCCCCACACACTCGCACGCAACCCCCCCACACACACTCGCACGCAACCCCCCACACACTCGCACGCAACCCCCCCACACGCTCGCACGCAACCCCCCCACACGCTCGCACGCAACCCCCCCCACACGCTCGCACGCAACCCCCCCCACACACACTCGCACGCAACCCCCCCCCCCCACACACTCGCACGCAACCCCCCCCACACACACTCGCACGCAACCCCCCCCACACACACTCGCACGCAAACCCCCCACACACACTCGCACGCAACCCCCCCACTCACACTCGCACGCAAACCCTCCCACACACACTCGCACGCAAACCCCCCCACACACACACACACGCAAACCCCCCCAGACACACACACTCAACCGCCCGTGCAAAGCTCTGCCCGCCCCCAGGTTTTCCCGCACGCAGCCCGCGCCCCCCCTACATAATCTTGCGCCCCCTAGTTTGCGCACCGCTGTTCTAAAACACCAATTTATTGTTTTATTACTAGACTATCAGTATTTGTATTGCTCAGATGTGCAGTAGATTGAGAAGAGCTTTAAAAGCCGCATGAATTAAATGCGTTTCCTTAACACTGTGCTGCTTTCAGCTAAATGTCTGGCGTGTGCAGCAGCCAGACTCAGTATTTTAACAGTGCATAAAGTGGTACACATTGTGGTATCTAACTGCATTACATTTTGTTTCTCTGAGTTTGCAAGCGTTGGGAGCAATAAAACATTATTGGAGTCTGAAAGTCTACATGTCGCCAAATAGTTATTACTGCAGTTTGGTGTTTGCTTCTGTAAATGACATGTATTTAATGTATCAGAAGTTGCATTAAGCAAGAGTGGGCTGTTCCTCATAATGCCTGTGCATGCTTTATGAAAAACACCCTGTGCTGCAGAAGAGAAACGATATGTTTTTACTGGCCATCGCTTTTTAGTATTGAGTTACCGCAGCTGCATTTTACATAGTTACATAGTTGATGAGGTTGAAAAAAGACGTACGTCCAAGTTCAACAGATACTTTATCCTATATCAATACTTACTTATTGATCCAGAGGAAGGCAAACAAAAAACCCCAGTGTCATATCATCCAATGATATCTCATAAGGGGAAAAATAAATTCCTTCTCGACTCCAAGAATTGGCAATCGGATTACTCCCTGGATCAACATTCTTCCCATGTTTACTTATTTGGTACAGCTCAACCCCGTTATAGCGAGGTCCTCGGGGCCATCCGATCCGACCGCGCTATAACCGGGGTCGCGCTAATTAAAAAAAATGGCCGCGCCCGATCGTGGGGAGGAGGTGGAGTGAGGCGCTGGCAGCCCTACACGTCCCCTAGCAGCCACCATACTTCTCCCAACATTCCCCGCACTCCCCTCAGCAGCCTCATTTCCCCCAGCAGCTCCGCACCATCCCACCACTGATCTCCCCACACCCCGCACCAGCCCCGCACCGATCCCCGTCAGCAGCCTCACAATGCCCCATCAGCTGACACCAAAGATGATGGGGGAGGGCTGTGTGCAGCGAGAGAGAAAAATTTTTTTTTTTTAAATATTCGGGGGCCACGCTCAAACTGCGTTATAACGGACCGCGCTATGACAGGGTTGAGCTGTATATTCCTGTATACCTTTCCTTTCTTTTTTGGAACAAATTTATTGTATCGGCCATCAGTCTCCATGGGTAATGAATTCCACATTTTAACTGCCCTTACTGGAAAGAACCCTTTCCTTTGTTGCTGGTGAAATCTCCTTTCCTCCAACCTTAAGGGATGGCCCCGAGTCCTTTGTACTATCCTTGGGATGAATAATTCATTTGAAAGCTCCTTGTACTGTCCCCGAATATATGTATATAGTTATCATATCCCCTCTTAGACGCCTCTTTTCTAATGTAAATAAATCTAATTTAGCTAGCCTCTCCTCATAAGTTAGATTGTCCATCCACTTTATTAATTTGGTGGCTCTTCTCTGCGCACTCTCTAGTTCCAGAATGTCTCTTCTAAGGAGCGGTGCCCACAATTGTACTCCATATTCAAGGTGTGGTCTTACTAATGCTTTGTAAAGGGGCATAATTATGTTTACTTCCCTTCCATCCATTGCCCGTTTAATGCAAGATAAGATCTTGTTTGCCTTTGCAGCTACTGCATGACTTTGGGCACTATTGCTAAGCCTGCTGTCTACAAGCACTCCTAAATCCTTCTCCAGCAAGTATTCCCTTAATTTGTAAGTCGCCAGTTTATTCTTGCATCCCAAATGCATAACCTTACATTTATCTGTATTAAACATCATCTGCCATTTACCTGCCCACGTTTCCAGTCTCTCCAAGTCCTTCTGGAGAGAAATTACATCCTGCTCTGATTCTATTATCTTACACAACTTAGGCCTCGGTCCCGCTGCGCTCGTTGGCGCGGGCGGCAATGTCGCGAGTTCCCCACCAGCAGGGGAATCCTCGCGAGCCGGTCCCCACTGGCGGCACAGCTGACTACACGCTGTCGCGCGTCAGCCGCTGGAGACACCAGAGAATGGTGTTTTCTAGCTTTGACGCGTGACGTGTGTGGCTGTGAGCCAATGGGGAGGGGAGGCTTCGGGAGGAGGAGAGGCTTCGGGGAGCGGGGAGGAGTGTGGAGTGAAAGCAGGTGAGTGCCTTTCTCTGTGTGTGTGTCTGAGTGCGTGCCTGTCTGTGTGTGTATGTGTCTGAGTGCGTGAGTGCCTGTCTGTGTGTGTGTGTGCCCGAGTGCCTGCCTCTGTCTGTGTGTGTGTGTGTATGAGTGCGTGAGTGCCTGCCTGTGTGTGCGCGCGTGTGTGTGTGTATGAGTGCGTGAGTGCCTGTGTGCCTGTGTGCCTGTGTGTGTGTGTGCGCGTGTATGAATGAGTGCCTGCGTGTGTGTGTTTAAACTTACCTTCCAGCTCCAGCCCGAGTCCGTGGAGGGAGGGGGGGGAGAGTAGCGGGTCCCTCCGCTCAAGCCACGCCCCCCCTCCCTGTCAAACCTCCCACCTCCCGCCCACCTCCCGCTCCGGCTCCCGCTCCCTACAGACCGCAGATCGCGGTCTGTGTATCTCAGCGCACCGCCTGTCAGCAGCGCAGGTGCGCTGACTCTGGGAGCGGGGCCTTAGCCTTAGTATCATCAGCAAAGATGGAGACTTTGCTCTCGATGCCAACCTCAAGGTCATTAATAAACAAGTTAAAAAGCAGGGGTCCCAGTACCGATCCCTGAGGTACTCCACTCACGACTTTAGCAGAAAACCTGAAAAAGTTCCATTTATGACAACCCTCTGTCTATCCTTCATCCAGTTTTCAATCCAGGTGCATATATTATTACTGAGTCCAATTTGCTTTATTTTGTACACCAACCTCGTGTGGAACCGTATCAAAAGCCTTTGCAAAATCTAAGTGGATCACATCAACTGCATTACCCTGGTCTAAATTCCTACTTATCTCCTCAAATTTGGCTGTTTTCAATTAACCATATATGTTTAAATGTGCAAATCCAGGCAAGTTAATCTAGAGCTGCTCCGACTCTCCCACGACGCTCGCCTTTGCTAGAGTAGCAGGAAAATACTTGTTTCTGCGACTCTTGCAAAGGTTTGTCTGGCTACATCTGTATGTAACCGGTTTATTTCTCTTTTCCACAGCCAAAATTCAAACAGACCCACCCTCCGTCCCAATTTGTGATCTCTATCCGGGCGGAGTATTCCCGAAAGGGCAGGAGTGTGAGTACCCGACAACACAAGATGGGTAGGTATAATTAGAGCAATATAATCCCTATTATGTGTTTTGGTTGACGTCACAATATGTTGAATGGCTTTCTTGCATTGAAAATTTGTTACCCAGCTATTATATTTAACCGCTCATCCTTGTATAGAATTGATAAATCGTAATAATAGGATGCATGAGGATATAGGGAAGGCACACACAAATTATCCACAGGGGATAGAAAGATTCCTCTTATTGCACTCTCTATTAAATTTTAATAACAAACTAATGTGTTTCTTTATTTTGCCATAAGGGCTCTTAGATCGGTACAGACTGTTAAAACCAAAAAATAAAAAAGTTTTATTACATCAAAAATAAATCTATGGGTGACTCTGTGAGTTATATACAGTGATAAAGGTTTAAAAAGTCCTCTCACAAGGGGTTGAGTGATCAGAGACTATATATTATTTCGTTTATCTAAACACATAAAATATGTGTATCTATAGATAAGGGCTCTTATGGCAAAATAAATAAACACGTTAGTTTGTTATTAAAATTTAATAGAGTGCAATAAGAGGAATCTTTCTTTCCCCTCTGGATAATTTGATTGAAAATTTGTTGCAGGATAGAAGATGGAAATTACTATAACTGAATGAATACGTTTTATTAATTTTTTTTCCCCCAAGCAATCATACACACAGATTAGGTTGAAAAAAAATGACCATTGAGTTCAACATTTTATTATTATATAAAAAAAACAAAAAAACTTTGAGCAAGATTCCGATTCTATATTTATAGGCATGTTGAGCCTGAGGAAGGCAAGCAATAATACACCTTAGTCCGAGACCATATTTAACATTTAATGTTGAACAAGAGGCTAAAGTATGATGGGTGTAGAAATGTGAGTTTTGCTCGCCAGTTACTGATGGTAATAATAATCTTGGCATTTGATCAGAGACATTCTGTTTTCAATGAACTTTAAATGTATTTAGAGTTGCCCTGTGATGAAGAGGTTCCGTAGTGCATGGGACCCTGTAGTGTGAATGATCTGGCATGTATGGTTTTCATTCACGGTCGTATTTCTGCAGGCGCTCTGCTGCTTGGAGAACAACAAGCGATGAAAAGAAAGCTTTGGATCAAGCCAACGAGGAGATCTGGACGGATTTCAGACAAGCCGCTGAAGCTCACAGACAAGTGAGGAAATATGTCACGAGCTGGATCAAGCCTGGCATAACCATGACTGAAATCTGGTAAAACACTTTGTGCACATCGGGTGTGTGGAGGTTTGGCCCCCATGTACTTGATTTTATTGAGGGTGGTATTAAACAATATTTGCAGAGATGATCCAGAGCACAGTAGTGCTGGTCCATCCAGGATTGAAACTTAAAAATCATTGTTAAGCAGAATAAAGTAATTGTATTGTTGCAACACGTGTGCTCTGGATAATCTCTGCTTTGGAATTACTGGTGTTTCGCTTTCTGCACCTCCAGGAAGCACCTGTTGGCAAGCCCCTTTTATTCTTGTTATGCTTTTTGAATAATAATTAGATGTGTATTGCGGTTTGCTTGTTATCCATAATTTTGTAGCAGTTCAAATATTGTCTATCTTTAAACTTGCTGTACATGAGTCTAGTTTGTGTTTTATGTAACGTGATTTGCACTTGGTTGTAAAGTAAAGCTTGAATTAAGTTGACTTTTTTCTATCTTGCAGTGAAAAGCTTGAAGACTGTTCTCGCAAGTTGATAAAAGAAAATGGACTGTACGCTGGTCTTGCATTCCCCACAGGCTGCTCTCTGAATAACTGTGCAGCTCACTACACCCCTAATGCTGGTGACCCAACCGTATTGCAGTATGATGATGTATGCAAAATTGATTTTGGAACCCATATTAATGGCAAGTACAGTGTAAAGGGGAAAACAAAGAAAACTTTTGTATTTTTATTTGTTCCTTTTAGAAATGATTTTTATATTCTCCTTGCAGGTCGTATTATTGACTGTGCTTTTACAGTCACGTTTAATCCAAAGTACGACAAGTTGCTAGAAGCCGTCAAAGATGCTACAAACACCGGGATTAGGGTATGCTGCTTTATGTGCACACTCCCCTTAATTTTCTCCAGGCACATGCCAGCACAAATAAAAAATACTAAAATGGCATGTTGGTTGGTGAAGTTCCATATGAGAAATAAATATTTGCATAAGTTCTTGACACTGTATGAATGCACCTCCTGTTTGTGTTTTTAAGATGCTTCCTTCTCTTGCAACCTACTTTTTTTCTGATTAAGTGCAGTGTATACACTCTTCTGTTTTTACAATTTGTTGTTTTTGCATATGTTTGGCGTTATTCCTCCCTGGGTGAGGTTTCTCACTCCTGTTAAAATGGCGAGGCTTCCCTGTGGAGTAATGATACATCTATCCTCTTTGTATTAATGAATCTGCTGCAGATGACCATGCAACGGATTACATCTTGATGCACTTTTCTTTCGCATGCTGCAGTTTGTCTGTTAATGTAGAAAATTGACCCTGGATGGTTACAGCCATGTTCATCCTTTTCCACGTTCATCTTGTTTGTTCAATTAGTAAGTTATCTCTATGAAGTGCTTGCTGCAGACTTAAATGTCATGAACTTCCCATGTAACATTTCACATAACACGGTTCTCTGTTACTGTTGTATTAACATGTTTTCTTCATTACTTACACAGTGTTCGGGGATTGATGTGCGTCTCTGTGACATTGGAGAAGCAATCCAAGAGGTTATGGAGTCGTATGAGGTTGACATAGATGGCAAAACATATCAAGGTATATCCACCTCCTACGATGTGATGTGCACTTACTTGAGGCAACAGCTAAATGTTTCCATTGGATTGGCCATTGCACAGTTTTGTGCTGTTCATTAGAAGAGTGTCTGGGTTCATCCACATGGAATGCTTAGAGTTGTAGTTCTGCTCCTGATAGAGCAGTGGTATATCTGGGCATTACAATTACAAACATACAGTTTATTAGTCACAGTCTAAGATACCTCATGGAATGGATTTGTTAATTGTTTATCAACAAAGTACAGACCTAATGTAATTCATGTGTGCAATGCCACAAACCCTTGAAGTTCATTTGTCACTTCCATTTAGTGTATTCCACCAATACTTTATATGATCAGGGTTTATACACAAGGATAAGGTTGCTATATAAATGTTATAAATAAAAGCAAGGAACAAATCCAGGGCACTTATTTTCAATAAGTTGTTGCATAGTACCAGTTTTTGGGGCAATAGCAAGGTTGAAGAAATATAAACACAGGTTTAGTCTTTGGGTGCTCATATTTTTGTCTTCTAAACAAAATATAAAAAAGCTCACTAATGGGGTTATCACGGGTATATCCTGTTAGGAATTGTCATCTGTTTCTGCTGGTGAGATGAGGGGTTATGTGCATATGGGGGAAAATGCACATGAATTTTGAAAATCCTTGGTTTCTTGCAAAATGGAGGCTTCTCTGAATATTTTGTTTTCCCCACAGTGAAACCAATTCGGAATCTGAATGGCCATTCCATAGGGCCTTATAGAATACACGCTGGCAAAACAGTGCCCATTGTGAAAGGAGGAGAAGCAACAAGAATGGAGGTAAAAGATGGTTACATTTGTTTAGTTATGATTTTGATTACAAAAATAATCCATTACCAGAAGGACAAAATTCACTGGTTCTATTATGGGATTGTAGTAAATCTAACCCATCCCTTTCATTTGGATTGTAGTGATATGAAAGATACACGTACATCGTTGGAAAGGCAATTTTATTGTCTTTCATTTATTAAATTACAAAATTGGAAATAATTGTTACTACTTGTAATTGGAGTCAGGATCCCATCACTGGTCATTTACGAACCTTTGAGCTGATTTACCGTTTGTATAACAATAAATGTTTTTCAGCATCTAATGATGAGCAATAATCCATTAAAATGGTTGAATAGCTTAGTACTGATTTAGAGAGCTGGCAAACACACTTTTTTTGATAGAATTTTAATATATTTTACACACTTTCCAGAAGTCTATGGTAGAATTCATGATATTAAGTCTGGCTTGCAATCTACGACCTTTAAAATGAGGCGATGTACTGTAACATTTGACACTTAAAATCGCACGATTTTGTCTTGTTCTCAGGAAGGAGAAGTGTACGCAATAGAAACATTTGGTAGCACTGGAAAGGGAGTTGTCCACGATGACATGGAATGCTCCCATTACATGAAGAACTTTGATGTTGGACATGTGCCAATAAGGTAAGCGTGTTTTACATAGAAGATGAGATTGAAAAAAGACGTACGTCCATCAAGTTAAACCTTTTCTCTTGACAAGCACAAAAAGAATGGTATGAATACAGCTGTTTTTATATTGTTTCTAAGTTACCTGCCGTAGGGAGCTACAACATGGTATACTCTTGTGGGAACGCTTAAATAGTCACTGGTATGTTCTAAAAATGGCGGTGTAAGTCCGCATTGATCTCTGCTGTAATTGTAATACCTGCAGTGATATCTTTTTGTTGCAAAAAAATTATGCAAAGTTTTGTTGTGTTGTGTTTCTGGTACTTGCAAGATGTTAATTTTGCCTAATAACATTGTGTAGAAATTGAAGATGGAGTATTATACATTCTTAAATTACATCTAAGCCCAAAGGTGTACTGTTTTTGAAAGCTTGCTTTTGAGACCGTATATTTTATTAACCTGTTAAACGATGCTACTTTTACAAGATGATTGTTGTTAACCTAATCTCATCTGCAGACTTCCAAGAGCAAAACACTTGCTAAATGTCATCAATGAAAACTTTGGCACTCTTGCATTCTGCCGCAGATGGCTGGACCGGCTTGGCGAGAGTAAATACCTAATGGCTCTGAAAAACCTGTGTGATCTGGGTATAGTAGACCCATACCCTCCTCTATGTGACACCAAAGGATCTTACACTGCTCAGTTTGAGCATACCATATTATTGCGCCCAACTTGCAAAGAAGTTGTGAGCAGAGGAGATGACTATTAAGGCTTATACAGAACGCGTTGTTATCTGTCTTTAAATACTGCTTCTGTTGGAGCTCATTGTATAAGAGTAATGGGACATGTCAACAGTGGACATATGTAATATTTTCCACATTTGGAATGGGAATAAATGTGATCAAAGGAACGGCTTTACTAACTATCTGGGAGGGTTAACTTTCAGGCCTTTAAAAGAAAAATAAATATTTCATTTGTTCAGCTGTTATTTTTTATTTTTATTTTGGTTCAGGGGAATGTGTGACAAAGCTACATTTTAAGTTTAGAAAATGTTTTGCATTTAATTTAAAATGCCTTTTGAAATATTTATATTCCCATATTACAAGGATGCTTTCTTAAACTGGATTTCTGCATATTCTAGTATTGCATTTTAATTCCCTGGAAACCATTTTGTAAAAAAATAAAATAAAAGTTGAATTTTCAGATTAAAACAATATTTGTATTCTTGGAATTTAATTTAGTTTAAAAAAAAAACTAGCAGGAACTATTTGCCACAGAATTAATTTCTATGTAAAGTAGGAGACCGGACAACTCCTATGCATTTATTTTCGGTGCATCACCTGGCACTTAAACGTGCTACCAAAATTTATATATTAGTTTAAAAAAAAAAAAACAATGTCCTGTACACAGGTTTGGAAAGAAATTGAGTCTGAGTAACTTGACTTATTACAATTTGTAACTAACCTTTAGTGGTAACATTGGAAACCAACACTTACAGATTCAAAATATTTAATGTGGCTGGTGGCTAAGAACATTGGTTTGAAAAGAAATCTTATAATGGAGTTCTAGGTTTTGTTTTTCTATTGTGAAGATTGAAAAGGAATAATTTTGCTAATGTAATACTAAGGCATCACAGAGTTGCATTTATTAAAGATAAAGATCTGTGTAATATCTAGGTGGTTCTTGTTTTGCCCACCTGAAACTGGTGCGTAAAGCAGCAGCCATCTTGGCTACACTTTGAGTAGATTTAATGACCAAATCACCTAAGCTGCCTATGGTTCCATGAATATCCCCTGCCTAGGGCTATTGAAATGGCTGACTGACTGTGCTGCAGTCTGAAATGCTACAGCTGCACTGTAACATAATTACCAAGTGTGCAAAAAAGGTGACAGTGGCGCTCCCTATCAGTTATATGTTTGTTAAAACAATGTTCGTGATCTGTTTAAGACCATAACACAACCAGTTAAAAGTAAAATACAATAAAACAACCAGATGATATTAGTTATACTGGACCTTGATAAACTGCAGCTGAACCTGAAGAGTGTCATCCCTTGATCCTCAAATGGTGGTGAGTGCATATGGTGGATATAAGAGATATAACTCTGGTGGTAAACAAAAGAATAAAAAAAAAAATCAGATGGTACAGAGATCAATGGTCAGGGAGAGGAATATAGAAAATTATACTCACACGGCCATGTGTGAGCCCCTTCCCATTAGTTGTTTTCTTTGTTTCCTAGAGGTGGTATACTCCATGCAGTCTCTTCAGGCCTATGGTGGGGGCGTCCAGTTTCCCAAAAAACGTTCCAGTAAGGATAAGCATAGGCACGAAGATAAAAAAAAATGTTTTTTTTTTTTTAATCAGAGTAACTGTTAACTCACATATAGAACATTCTCCAGCTCGTGTAGCGCTCCGTGAAGAGTTTCTTCCTACTTCCGTGTCCGACTGAAGGACCGCAATGAGGAAACCTCGTGGGGGCTACGGCAGCCTTCTGAGTACGATAGGATGCATGTACAGACAGGTTCCCCCATGAGTTTCTCATTGCGGTCCTGCAGTCTGACGCGGAAGTAGGAAGAAACTCTTGACGGAGCGCTACAGGAGCTGGAGAGTGTTCTATATGTGGGAAGTTACTCTGATAACATTTGTTTTTTAACTTCGTGCCTATGCTTATCATCCTTAGTGGGACAGTTTTGGGGAAACTGGACCCTCCCCCACCATAGGCCTAAAGAGAGACTGTTTCCTAGAGGTGGTATAATCCATGCACAAAGAAAACAACTGCTGGGAAGGGGCTCACACATGGCTGTGTGAGTATAGTTATCTATATTCCCCTCCCTGACCATTGATCTCTGTACTATCCGATTTATATTATTTTGTTCACCACCAATGTTCTAATATCTCTTATATAACCACCACATGCGCTCACTACCATATTAGCAAGTGTAGCACATTTGTATCAAAGTATCAGAGATCAGTGTGTCAGGGCATGTTTCAAAAGGAGAAAGTGGATGTGACTTTCTACATGGTTAAGTAGCCAAAGATTGCTCAGTACATAATTAAAGTAGCAATCCACACTTTTCCTTACCAATTTCTTACCCAGGATTGAAACAGAGGGTCTCCGCCGCTGAACTCCATTAATTTCGGCTCCTGTGATCCCCTCCTTCCGGAGATATTGATCTCTGTAGTAGGTGGCGGTAGCTGCTCTGCACTACCAAGGATCACATAATGGTCGCTGTTCAGAGCTCCCACGCACTGAAGTTCAGTAGGAAGCAGTGACATCAGTAGGTTCGGCTTCCTATTAGCCCACTTGCCACGGGAGCTTGAAACTTTAAAGCTCTGCCGGTGTGGCTAACAGCATCTAATACACAGGTATCTCTGGCAGCAGGGGGTTCCCTGAGCTGAAATGAATGGGATGGAGACTTACTTCAATCCTGGGTAAAAAAAAAAAAAATACACGCGCCTCAGTGGCTACATGAGGCTCAGCTCAGTTACAGCCCAATGTGCAGGTTCCATTAGTTACTGGTGTCCCTTTCAATCTGTATTCTGTAGTTTCATTCTGAAAAGAAACGTTACTCAAATGTGTAACTTTTCCTATTTCAACAATTGTTACCTTACATAATCCCTTTCAAAGCACCAGACCTGGCAGTGAATAGGTTAAGTGTTCTTTGCACATCAAATACTGTTGTAAAAACTATAGCACCCGGTTTCTTAGAAATAGATTGCTAAATGTGCAGTCTGAAATCTGTAATAAATGTCACACTTTCTCCTACTTCAGCATCTCGTCACTGAGACTGGTAGGAACCAGATCGTTTTCTTTGTCCTTTTATCAACCTCTTTCAAAGAGCGCTTGAAAGTATTGTGCACACTATCCCTAATGTTGAGGCATCTTTTGATACTTGGCAGCTTACCATAAAAACAATTTTTAATGACATAGCACGTACCCACAGGAAATGTCATTAAGCCCTTGGAATCTGAAGGCCGAAATATTTCCCTTTGTGTTCATTTTAAATACCCCCCAGTTCAATTGGTGTTTGGTTTTGTGGAATGACAGTGATCACAGCATAACAGGCACAATCCTACCCAAAATCAACAGCATATGAAATAGTGACCAATTACAAAATCCTCAACTTTTCCAAAAGCATCTCAATTTATTGCCGTATAAGCTAATTTAATTCATATGAACGGCTACTTTAATACATAGAACCCTCATTGTCCAAGAATGTTATTTTGCAATCATCCTGCATTTTGTTTAAATACATTCCTGAATGGTTCACAAATACAATTGATATACTGCAGTTCATATTTCAAGTGGAACATTCAGGCAACAGAATATTTCTCCTTTTAATAAGGACACAGATTTACATAAAATGGGACAAGGTTTTGCAACTTTCCATGTTTGATGGTCATTTGACACGCTGTGCTGTCAGATTCTCCCCCTCACTAAGAAAAGCAAAAGCAGCTTAAAGGACACCAGAGTTACCCTTCCAAAATCACTGCACAGCCAGAGACCGCACCAAAACTAAAACATAATCTCAGTCCTCCGTACTGTCACTAAAAGACAATGGTCTTTGTGATAAGGGGCACACACTTGTCCGTTACAGATGTAAGAGGGGGGTTTCTAGTGTAATGAAGGGTCCTTTCAGCTGACAACTGCAATTCCATTGAAGCCATTTCTATTTTTAAAACATGTCCCATAACATTGAAAAAAATGCTGAGTGATTCAAATATAACCAAGAGGTACGTATTTGTAGTGGTTTTAATGTATAAAGTAACCCCACTTGCGCACGACAGGCCTGAAAGATATTGCAGGCTCTGAAACGCTCAGGGACGAACACTCAAAACCACTATTGCAAGTTGGCTCTTTCAGAAGAAAGAGGACCCACACCTTGCACATGAGTCAGTCATTACAATAAGCTTCTAAAAGCATTCATCAGCTCACCTGGCAAACGAAGCCGATAGAGCAAACCTCTCCCCCGACACACTTGTTAGGACATGTTTCCTGCTTTCAATTACTGTTGCATGGGGTAGAAGAGTTCTTTGTTACACGCAGGTTAAAGCAGTGTAAGTAAAGTATACAATCTGTACTACTTTGGGCTTTTCCCCAAGTTTAATGTAAGCACACAATAATAATTAAAAAAAATAACATCTTTAAAAACCTGATCTTCCTGATCTGTTTTGATACTTCAGTATTTCTATTTAGCTCTGGTCACGATTTCTACGATACATCTGGAAATACTTCCATAATGGTAGCAGTGGTAAGGTAAGATGAGTTTTCAAAAGGTTTCAGTTCCAATTGAAACTTAAAGTTCTGATACAGCAAAGCGTGAAAATTATTTTAAAATTGCCTGACACATTATATTAGCGTCTCAACAAAGTGATCTTCCAAATTTTTGGGGGAACTAAACTCCCATGCGCCAGTTCCACTTATCTGGGGCTACACTAGAGCAATAAGAACTAATATTATAAAATAAAGTCAACCAATCAAAGCAGCGATCAAGGTTGCATTTCTTGGTTTTCTTTTTGGTTATACAGTAGGCTAGAAGCCGGGGGTCTCTGGAGCTGAACCCCATTCATTTCAGCTTCGGGGACCCACTGCGCCGATATCTCTGAAGTTTAAATGTCCAGGTCACGCCAGCCAACATGAGGCCGCACCGGATGACGTCGCGGTTTCCTATTGGCACGCGGGACATTTAACCGCTGCCATTATGGTGGGCACACAAGTTCCCTGGCTTCAGCGATACCTCTGTACGGGGTGCCAGTATCTCTGGAAGCAGGGAATTTGCAGATCTGAAATTAATGGGGTTCAGCTCCAGAGAGACCCCCTGCTTCAATCCTGAAAACAAACGAAAAACCAATGCAACTTGGGATTGCTGCTTTAAATGGGGATTTTAATTATATACACATTTCCCACCCCCACCCATCTCCACTAAGCAGACCCGATTAACACAGCCCATAGCCCACTGAAACAAGTATCTGAGAGATGTGTCCGTCAAGATAAAAATAAAACACAGTACAGTCCCAGAACATACTTGAAAACAAGCGGTAAATGAATAACATACACCAGAGGCGTGCAATCTTTCCCCCCTGCGCCCCCCTGCTCTCGGCGCGCCTCCCTCCCCCTTACCGTGGTTCTGGGCGTCATGACGTCACATTGCCATAGCAACGCGACATTTGACGTCTTGTTGCCATAGCGACTCGTCTCCAGATGCCGGCTGAACCACGGTAAGTAAGGTTTAGAGGCCTTCGCCGCTTCCCCGGCAATTAATTTAAGTGTCTTCGGGAAGCGCGCTGGGCCTCTAAACCCTGCGCTCCCGCAGTTATTCTCGCACCCCGTTGACATACAATAGC
Source organism: Ascaphus truei (assembly GCF_040206685.1). NCBI lineage: Eukaryota > Metazoa > Chordata > Amphibia > Anura > Ascaphidae > Ascaphus > Ascaphus truei. The sequence goes on along the minus strand of NC_134487.1, from coordinate 103,969,378 downwards.
AAGAGATTGTGCTTCACTAATCTCTGATCATACCGGGAAAATACTAGGCTCTCCTGAGACCTTCAGTGCCTGGCAGGAAAGGGAGGGCAGACCCACCTTCCAGACGAATTCATATGGTTGTTACATGCCTGAAGAGGAATAAAAACCAAACTGGCTTCTGAACGGTTTGCACATAAATGACCTAATGCTGCTTGAAAATGAAGACCGCTATACATTCTGCATCAGAAGCCTAATATCCAGCACCCTCTTACATAACCACGTGTAAGGTAGTGCACACGTAGAAGCAAGAACAGTGACCAGCAAGAAGAAACATACCCTCATAATAGAATATAGGGGGAGATGTATTTTAACCCTCTTAGAGCTGAAGAAAGTTTTTGGCATTAACGTTCAAGCCTCGGTAACATTATTATTATAATAAACCTAGATAAAATAGTTTTCTGCACACCTGTAGATTACAAATCTATCCACGGTTTGAATGTTATTTCATCATTACAGAAATTTGAATACAAATACTAAAAAAATGCAATCAAGTGAATATGAATTTGCATAAATCCTTGATGTGATGTTCCCCACAGCAGGGAAGAGAGGCACAGCTCACAACAAAAGCGTCAGCGAACACAAGTAACGAGGGCAACTCCAGATCTGGGTAAAAATATAGATCAAGCTTTAATGGTCAGTACAGAGATAGGACCATGCACCAACGCGTTTCGTCCGCTTAGGACTTTCTCAAAACGAAGCGAAACGTGTTGGTGCATGGTCCTATCTCTGTACTGACCATTAAAGCTTGATATATATTTTTACCCATATCTGGAGTTGCCCTCGTTACTTGCGTTCGCTGACGCTTTTGTTGTGAGCTGTGCCTCTCTTCTCCTCTGCTGTTCTGAATCTACCCATTGAGGGCTGCACGGCGGAGAATCCTCTCACCTGGATACCATGGAAGGAAGGTAAAGGGCATAGCCCATTGTTTTTACCTCCATTGCTGGACTGTTCTTTGTTATTGCCCCAGGGGTGAATTTATACCTTTTGGAGACGTGGTTTGGTTAGCCGTGTGGGCACCAACAAGTCCTGGTCATCACCCTGGGAGGTCAATTTAGTTCATTTTATACACATTGATCCTGGACATTGGATTCACTTATTAAAGGAGATTATACTATTGGAGTCTGTGGAGGTGATGCACCAATATACCACACAGTCTATGTGATGTTCCCCAGCCTTAAAGTAACGAGAAAACCGAAGCATATAATTTGTACGTTAGTGCCTCAGCTGCATACTGTACAAGCCCGGGAAATAGCGACAAACACATTTAACAGTAAAAACTAAAAATATGCCTTCCTGACCACAACATGGTGTACTAATTTAATTAAATATGACATTAATACATATATTTTATAAAACTATAGATTAACCGGGCTCATATTTCACTGGTGTTCACCTATCTTCAAAGTCATAAACATTTGTAGGATGTGTCCCCAGCCCCCCCCCCCGCAGCCATGTTTTATGTCCATGGAGGAATACAATATACCCCGAACCAGAGTAACCAAGGTTTTTTTGCGCCCGTGGCAAGTTACTCCAACTGCGGCCCCTGCACAGCGCCACACTGACAGTATAGCTAGATACCCTAAAACACGGCACACTTCCCCACACTGCCAATTACATAATGGAGGAGGGGTCAGGCAGGTCTCCTCTTCCCGCTCTCTGCTCCCCCCCAGATGGGCACTGTGTTGATTAAGACTTGGTCCCCGCTGGCTACTGCAGCACTCGCTATGGCAGGTGCTACGGGGACAAGAGCCGCCCCTCAATGGGGCCGGGTCCGCTGCGAGGGGCGGCCGCCGCGCTGCGAGTTTTTCAAGCAGACATTAAAATTCCGATCACCTCTAGCGACAGAGCGCTAGGCCACACCCCCGACGGTTCAGCCAATGAGGGCGAACCTGCCGAGTGATGTCATGGTCGTGCCACCCTCCCCGCCTTTTCTCCTGCAGCTCACTGCAGACCAGGGGAAATCGGCTGCACGCGCCGCCAGCCTGGCAGACGCGCGTGCAGCGCAGGCACTAGGTCCGTAGCCTAAGCCGACAGCGATGCAACCACCCGCCCTCCCCTCACTGACTGGCGCTAGTGAAGCAGAGTCGGATGGACGGGTGCTGTAACCGGCTGCTCTACCGACAGCTTAATCAATACAGCACCGCAACACAGGCACCAGCTAGGCTGAGCCCGGGAAGCTTCCCTGCTCGCCCTCCTCTAGTTCCACCTCTGCCAGATTTAGGTATTTTATGAGGGCAAACTCCCCCCCCCCCCCAAGACAGGAAAAAAAAAGAGGACTCCACATCTCAACTTCAGGTAAGGATGACTCTCTCCAAATTACCCAGGACCCAAGAGTCCTCAATGGTTAGTGCCACCTCCCTCCCACGGTGGCTGCCATAGATTTATAAACCCCAGGACTCCTGGGATTTCACAGAGGGAATCCATGACCTAGTATCAAATGGCTGCAGGGGCAGATCGTCCATATAGGCAAATTGGCGGTTACCTAGGGCGCCAAGTTAAGGGGCGCCAAAATTTTAGGACACATAAAATAACGAAGGTGTCATTTCAATTCCCGTGTGCGTACAATAAGAATTAGAATGAATGTTTCAACATTTTCTGAGAATTTATTCATGTAAAATCTTTTATTTACCGCACAAAATAAATACCGTAAATCGGGGCCCAGTCGACCTCAATTTTTTCTACTAAAAATTAGTCAAAGATGTAAAATATTACGGTATTAAAGGAATTTTCACAGTAATATATATATATACTAGCTGAGAGCCCCCGGCGTTGCCCGGGATGTTGTGGTGTGGGTGTGGCATTTGGGTGGGGAGTGGTCCACGCGGCCCATGTGCGGTGGTAGTGCTGCTGTGGCTGTACTTATGGTGATTGTATCGGTGTGCTGATTTGGGAGGGTTTGGTGCGGATTGTGGGTGTGCCGATGGGGGAGGTGCAAAGGTGGCGATGTGTGAGTGCTGATGGTGTTGATGGGGGCTGGGAATGGCGGGGAGCCGAGAATGCCAGTGTGCTGGGGGGGCATGGGATACCGGTGTGCTGATGTGGTGGTGCTGGGGATAGTGTGTGTGTGTGTGGTGTGTGTGTGTATACGTGTGTGTGTGTATACATTGTATGTGTGTGTGTGTGTGTGTGTATACATGTGTGTGTATGTGTACGTGTGTGTATACATGTGTGTGTACTGTGTACGTGTGGTATACATGTGTGTGTGTTTACATGTTTGTGGGTGTATACATTGTATGTGGTGTGTGGGTATGTGTACGTGGTGTGTATATACATGTGTGTGTGTGTATACACTGTGTGTGTGTATACATTGTGTGTGTGTATACAATGGTGTGTGTGTATACATTGTGTGTGTGTATACATGTGTGTGTGTATACATGTGTGTATACACGTGTATACATGTTTGTGTGTGTGTATACATGTTTGTGTGTATACATTGTGTGTGTGTGTGTGTGTGTGTGTATACATGTGTGTGTATAGCGTGTGTGGGTTATACGTGTGTGTGTGTACATTATGTGTGTGTATACCTGTGTGTATACGTGTGTGAGTGTATACGTGTGTGTGTGTGAATGTCCTCCATATGTGTGTGTGTATGTCTCCATGGCTGTGTGTGTACGTGTACATGTGTGTGTGTTGTACGTGACCATGTGTGTGTGTGTGTGTGGGGGGGGGGGTGGTGTGAAGGTGGGGGGGGTGGTGTGAAGGTGGGGGGAGGTGGTGTGAAGGTGGGGGGAGGTGGTGTGAAGGTGGGGGGAGGTGGTGGGAGGTTGTAAGGGGGGAGTGAAGGGAAGGTGAAGGGGGGGGGTGGAGGGGAGGGGAAGGTGGGGGTGGAGGGGAGGGGAAGGTGGGGGTGGAGGGGAGGTGAAGGGGGGGTGGAGGGGAGGTGAAGGGGGGGTGGAGGGGAGGTGAAGGGGAGGTGAAGGGGGGGGTGGAGGGGAGGTGGAGGGGAGGTGAAGGGGGGTGGAGGGGAGGTGAAGGGGGGGGTGGAGGAGAGGTGAAGGGGGGGTGGAGGAGAGGTGAAGGGGGGGGGTTGAGGGGAGGTGAAGGGGGGGGTGGAGGGGAGGTGAAGGGGAGGTGAAGGGGAGGTGGAGGGGGGTGAAGGGGAGGTGGAGGGGGGTGAAGGGGAGGTGGAGGGGGGGTGAAGGGGAGGTGGAGGGGGGGTGAAGGGGAGGTGGAGGGGGGGTGAAGGGGAGGTGAAGGGAGGTGGAGGTGGAAGGGAGGTGAGGGGGTGGGTGAAGGGAGGTGGAGGTGGAAGGGAGGTGAGGGGAGGTGAAGGGGGGTGAGGGTAGGTGAAGGCCGCTCACTCACCCGTCCGGCAGCTCCCTCACCCGTCCGGCAGCTCCCACGTGGATCTGAGGCAGCGTGTTGTGGCCGCTCCCCCGCTGTGTCCCGGGCGCTCGCTCCCCCACTGACTGTAGCGGCGCCGGGGGAGGGGAGGTGAAGGGGGGTGAGGGGAGGTGAAGGGGGGGTGAGGGGTGGGTGAGGGGAGGTGAAGGGGGGGTGAGGGTTGGGTGAAGGGGGGTGAGGGGAGGTGAAGGCCGCTTACTCACTCGTCCGGCCGCTCCCTGAGGCAGGAGGCCCGCGCTTCCCCTATCCGGGAGCGGCGCACGTGAGGGGGAGAGCAGGAGGCCCGGGCCGCGCTTCCCCTCTCCGGGAGCGGCGCACGTGAGGGGGAGAGCAGGAGGCCCGGGCCGCGAGGGGGGAGGAGGCTGGAGTTTGCTGCTCTCCGCGGCGCACGGTGAGGGTGATGGTGCGGCTGGGGATGTTGCGGAGCGTGGGGATTTGGGTGAGGTGGGGAGGGGGGGAGAGAGTGAGGGGCACCGGGAGAGGAGGGGGGGGGGGGTGTGTGTGTGTGGAAGGTGAGCTGCGGTCCAACTGACGGGGGAGAGTGATATATGTGTGTGTGTGTGTGTGTGTGTTTTTAATTTTTTTTTGTTTGGCCCGTCACTCTGCCTCAGGCCAATGAGAGGTGCGGGGGCGGCCAGGCCAAGGGACCAATGAGATTGCCGCTAGGGACGCAGACATACAGTGAACTCAGAAATATATAGTAGATATATATAGTAGATATATATATATATATATATATATTGTTTATAATCTACTGAATACCATGGCCGCCCACAGGAATTTAAGTAGGATAGCTTTAAACCTGTTGTAATATTCATTTACAATATAACCCAGTGCCAGGTCACCTGTAGTTCGAGTCATGTCATGTTCTCTGGTCGAACGACAAGTTAACCACAGTTGTTGTACTAAGATGATTATTACAGCACAGGCTATGCAATAATGACAAATCTGAACATTCATTATAAATCCAAAATGTGAGTATCTTTAAGCGTGATTCAACTTTAGCGTTATTATCGCGCTGTATTATGAACTTTTCTTATAACTGGGTCACATTTAATAAATAAAGATCCATAAGAGACAAGTAACAGCGTTAACACTTGGTAGACTACAAAAGTGATGACGTCGGACTCCAAGCGGCCGGGAAACAGTGAGGAAGAGGACTACTTTCCAAACAACCGGTGTCAGGTAATAAAGTTGAAAAAGGTAATTTTGTTTCAGTGCAAACGCTGTAACTAACCGTTTTTAAAAAGGTGAGTGTATGTTACTAATCATTGAACCTTTAAGCAGTGAAAAGATGTGTTGGGATGGCTGCAAATCTGCAATGTGGTTTAAATCGCCAAGCATGTGGTGTTTCAGCTTTTTTTAATGCCCTGTAAATAGAGTTACATTTGATATCGAAATCTCAGGCATTAAAAAAAAAAAAAAACACCTTTCTTCACTGTGTATCTTGGCTGAAAAGGATGTAGCGATTCATTTTTTTCTGTTTCATTACAGAAGATTGGCCCATGGCAGAAGGAGGAGAAAGAAAGCCCTCAAGAGCTGAGAATCGTAAACGAAAGGCTGAGAAGGAAAAGGACCAAGCAAAACAGCACGGATCCTTCCTGAGGTTAGCCCACATCCGCATGTAGGCAGTTTGGAACAAGATGAAGGAATATTACTTCGAGATCAGGGTACCCTCAAATCCACAAAGTAAAACGGGTTGGAAACTCAAGATAATGGAAACTTACTCCTAGAAGAAAGCAGCTCACAGTATTAGACTGAAATGGAAGTGGAAAAAATGTATTCACCTTCAGAGACAAATGCAGAAATCTAAGTAAAAGAAGTGGAAAGAAGAAAGGACGAGCAAGTTACAGTATGGGGGACCCAGCTTCATGGCCCAGGTGTGACAACAGTGGGCGGCAAGTTCATGAATTTCCCTTCCCTAAAGAAAGAAATAAAATAAAACTCTCTGCTGAGCATAATGGGGAAGAAATTAATCGAAACTCGTTACAATATTCTGTGTCAAAGGACAGTGTTTTGCTTTTGCTGCAAGTTGTTTAGAAATCAAGCAATTGGTCCATCACTTACTGATAATGGTTCGAAGGACTGGGAAAAAGCATATCTTCAATTCTCTCTCCACATAAAAGAAGCGTAGAACATTTTTTAGGTTTTCAAAATTGGAAAGAACTTGAATAAAGATTGAAAAAAAGGAGAGAAAAAAAAAACGAGCATTGAAGAAAATCAAGGGAAAAGAAGAATATTGACAACAAATATTAGAGCGTCTGTGCTTTAGTGAGTTCTTGGTGAGTAACATTTAGCATTTCGCAGCCATGGTACAAATGATCATGAAACACAAGTTCATTACTTAGGAACAAATATGCAGAATGAACCGATTCAAATCCTAGCAAATGCCATTAAACAGAAAATGTTAGAAGCTGCCCTTTCTCTGCTAAATATTTTCAATCATACTGGACTGTACACCAGATGTGAGTCATGTTGAACAAATGACGATTAGCATTCATTTTGTGGATATGGAAAAGTGTGCAGATGAAGATAATGTTGAAGTGCTCAAAGGACATTTTTTAGGTTTCGTACTACTGAAGGAGATGACTAGAGCATTTATGACAAACTATTCTACAAGAGCTTGTCATTATCTATTGGGGAAGGAGTGGCTCAGTGAGCAAGAACAGAGTTTGAATCAGGGGAGCCTGTTTCAAATCCCAGTGCCGGATCCTTGTGACCTTGGGCAAGTCACTTTATCTCTGTGCTCTGTGTCTACATGCCCTGAATAAGGGCACTATATAAAAAAATATAAATAAATAACTTACGTGGCCAAGGATATGATAATGGGAGTAATTTGAAGGGTAAAAACAATGGTGTGCATTGAGAATCATGGAAAGCAATCCTAGTGCCTTTTTCGTTCCTTGCGCATTCTCTGAATGCGGTTATCAATGATGCTGTTTGGAGGCAAGCAGTTTCTTTGACCGGTGCAACGTGTTTGTGTTTTTCCCAGGCTCAACACGCTGTTGGGAGATTCTGACACGCCATGTGAATTCTGTAACTGCGAAGCCAGTTAGGCTGCAGCCATAGTGCGCGCGCGACGGAGCGCAAGCAGGCACACGCGCCTGTCGCCTGAGCGATTTGTGGACTTTGATGACGTGCGTGGTGGGGAGGCGTGGCGTCACCAGGCTGGTTCACCCTCATTGGTTGAGACGCTCACGTGATACGGCCGTCGCGCAAAAAAATCTGAATTTTTTTGTCTCCAAATCCTGCCGTGTCGTCGCGCATCATGGCCGGACTGGTGCACTTAAATGCATTTGTTTGTGCGACACGCACTATTTCCGTAGCCTTAGGCTGCGCTTATAGTGCTGGTGACAGCGACGTCCGTCGTGCAGCGCCTTAGCAAGTACATGCAGTCTGTTGCGGGTGCCCAGTGGGCGCAACCGCGATGGCGCTGCAGAGCGTAGGAGCAGTCGCCGGTAGTCGAAGGATTTTTACCTTTTCGGCGATCACCATGTGACTATTTATTTATAAAATGTTTTACCAGGAAGTAATACGTTTTCAAGTATGTCCTTGGTATAAAGTTCAGCCAATGAGGGCGAATTACTCACAGCCACGCCTCTGCCACGCCCCCTTCGTGTCCTGCACGAGCGCAGGAATCGCAATAGCAACGGCTGACGTCACGCGGCCGTGTACCCAGTCACATAGCCAGCACTATAAGCACAGCCTAAGGGCTGGGTCCCGCTGCGCGCGCGGCCGCGTGAGCGCTACTCACCATTTCCTTGTAGCCTCCCGAGCCGGTCACAGTCCCTCCTCACTGCACAGCTGACTACTTGCTGTGACGCGTCAGCCAGCAGGGGATCCACGAGGATCGTGTTCCCGTGCGGAGACGCGTCACATGCTGCGCGAGGGAGCCAATCACAGACTGGCTCCCATCAACCATCACAGACTGGCTCCCATCAACCAATGGCAAGCCAGCTAGTGATAGCCAATGGGAGGACATCATTTTAAAACCAGGAAGAGGGAAAACTTCAAACTTGCAAACAGCAGTTACAACACACACACAACCGCCGCCCCCCCCCCCCCCCCCCCCTTGGGCTGCTGCAGTGCTGTGAGCTCTATTGTTGTGCCCCGTCATAGCCGCACACCCCCCCGACCCGTTTGGCCACTCCCCCCCCCCCCCCCCACTCGCAAAAATGCTCCCTACGGACCGCAAATAGTTTCAAGTGCCTCTCCACGCGCCGCCTGTCTGCAGTGCGGGCGCGTGGTCTGAGGCAGCGGGGCCTTAGCCTTAGACAAGATGGGAGCGTCGCATTGATGCTTTGAGGCCTCTTCGCTGTGAAGTTGGAAACATTTATGATGCCCATATTGAAATTTCTGATACTACCTTTACTGGATCATCTGGCAATACGGCACATTCAGATGCACAAGCTCTTGCAAATGGCCTTTCCAAGTTCAAACTTGTGACTTCACTCATTTTGTGGTATAATATCCTTTTCGAGATTAACCTCACTAGTAAGCAGCTTCAGGAAAAGAACGTGAACATACATTCTGCTATTCAAAAACTGCAGCAAACTAAAAATATTCCGGAGGAATTCAGAAGTGATGGAGGGTTCGAAAGAAGACTTCCCCACAGAATTTGAACCAGAGCCAGTATGTATTTGGCAAAAGAAAAAGCAGTTTTCGTATGAAGTAAACACACCCATTCAGAACCCAAAACAAAGGTTCAAACTGTATTTCTACTTCGCAGTGCTTGATCCTGCTATTTACTCGGTTGACAAAAGATTTCAAAAGATGGACTAGCTCGAGTCAGTATTTCGCTTTCTATATGATATCCACGGCTTGCAGAAAACCCCAGCAAAACAGATAAGAGAATTTTGTATAAAACTGGGGTTGGCACTGTCTTGTGAAAATTGAAAACACATTTATACATATTTATGTAGTGAGATTCAGGCTTTTTCAAGACAACTTAAGAAACTCCTGAAGTAATGAAGTTTATTTGTGAAAATGAACTCCGTTTTCAAAACATAGCTCTACGCTCAATAGCTCTACGGATTCTTTCAACTTTGCCAGTTTCCATAGCTAGTGGGGGACGTAGCTTCTCAAAGTAAAAATTGATAAAAACATATCTGCGTTCAACAAGGGTGCAAGAGGGATTTGTTGGACTTGCCACAATGTCACCAGAACATGAAATCTCTGGAAAACTGGATCTAAAAGAACTTGTAACTGAATTTTCAAAACTTAAAGAAAAGTCGTGTTTTTAGAGCACAGAGTGTTTTCTTCCCCCTGAGTATTTTTTAATTACAGATTAAAGTTCATTGAAGAGTTTTCTTAATTCTTTCTATATTGGATGTGGTGGTAATGGCAGTAAAAGCAGCATAGCGTAATGGATGATTTTGGATTTGTAATAATAAAATTATAATTAACATTTTTTCATGCATTTTTATTTTAAGTCGGACTGAAATATCGTCTAGCCGTCGTGTACAAGTCTATTCTGAAAATGGTGTCTGGTATCTGATCTCAGAAACATTGATTGGACGGACCGAATAATTTTGCCTCTGTTTAAATAAATACGCTTAAAAGACATTAAATGGGAAATAGAGACAAAATGTTTCCCAGTTTACAAAAAACCTCAGCCTAGATCTTCCCCTGGGGTTTGAGGTGGGGGTGCCGATTGCATGGTTCGCCTAGGGTGCCAGTTGCTGGGAGCTAGTCTCTGGCCGTCCCTGAATGGCTGACGTGTCCCTATTAAATTTCAGAACGATACATCTCTAATTTTTCCATTTTTGGGGGAGATGCGGCTAAAGAGGCCACTTCCTATGATGTAACTTGGTTATGCTGCTCCCACCACGTGACGGGTCAGAAACTGTAGATTTTGATGTTTCAATCAGGTTTACAATATTTCCTTTTTTTAAATTATTTAGATCAGTTTTTATGCATACAGAAATATCGTAGAACCATCATGAGATTTTACAAAACATATCTCCGCCCTGTATTGCAAGTTTCCTGCTACTTATACTGTGCATGCATTTATTTGTGGTAACATGTATTGAGTTTGGAGTGCTTTTTCAGGCTCTTGTTTCAGCTGCCAGACTTTTTCCTGAAGTTTTCTTTGTGGCGTAGAATAAAAACATAAATTGGGTATTTCCACCAATACCATTCAATCTGTTTTATTTCTGTTCTTTTATTTTCTGTGCGCGAAACGAACACCTAAATTGCAACCTTGGCATAAACTCGTTACCGGTTGGTCTCAGTCAATTACATTGATTGTAGTAACCACTGGATAGTATTGGTTTGGTAAAAGGCTTGTTCAAATCAGAAAGACATTCTATTAGCCATGTTTTCAATATAGCAATGAAGTGAAATTTACAGCACAACATTGTGACTGTATGCATTACTTTTCAGTTAAGTATCTCAGATAAATGATACTCTGCATTTGGAAGAGATGACTGCAAGTTGGTGTATTACATTCTATTATTTTCTACTTGTAGCCTGTAGCTCAATTTCTGTTGAAATCTAAAACCACAGTAATCCATACAGTGCAATGTACACGCAGGCCTATTCAACACAGACTCCTGGTCCACTTGAGACCTCAAGCTACAATAAGGTGTGTGAAATGTAGAAGGTACAAACAGACAGGTGCACAGTAAACTTGAAAAACAATACAGGATGTATTAAAAACAAAAAAACTCAGAACATTTCATCAATATATCACAAAGCCAAAATTCAGCCTGAGGTAAAAACTAGAAAAATCACATAGCAACAGTAAAAAAATAGCTTGGTAGAAACTTTTTAAAGTTATCCATCGCCAATATACAAATGTTAAAAAAAAAAAAAAAAAAAATAGAATAAAATGACTTTGAGTGCTTAATTTCATACAAAAATGTATAAACATATTGTACATTAATGGATGAGAAACAAAGAGCCACATTTCCTTACAATCTCAAAGTGTACGTAAAAGCCTTCTTTTACTGCTACTTAAAGTACGGTTAATCCTGATGAAATTAAAATGTGTTGTGCAGATTAACTCCGGCCTGCACAGAGCAGCCAAACTAGCATGTGCTGTTCTGGCCTGCCAGAGCTGCTTTGTGCTGCACCTTTTAATGTGTCTCCTTTTGTTTCTCTCGAAGTGAAGGGGTAAAGAGAATGTATATACACCTACAAGGGAAATAGCAATCTTCTCTTGTTTGACACAGACCGTAAAATGCCTATACATTAGGTACTTCTATCTTCCATGGGGTCGTAGGTAGCTGTGCGTGGTTTGGACGGTGGTCTGCGTGGTGGAGACCCATGAACAGAAAGCCGGTTAGACATGTCCATTCTCCTGAGTGACTCGTTGGGTGTAGAATAGGATGTATGCTTGGGCCTTGCACACCTCTTCCACGGTGCAAGTATGAAGCTTGGAGTCATTGCAGTGCACCCAGAATCCTGTAAGGAAGGCAACATTTGGACAGTGCAGAGAAAAATCACTACATAGAAAAAGCAGAAAGCACTTATTTTTCTAGATGTTAAGGTCAGCCATGGTCAGTGGAACTTTTCACTCGTGTGATAATAGTGTTTCATGATTAACACTTCCAGAACAGAATCATGACTTTTTACTTTTAGTAATTCCGATTGTAAATCAAGGTCGAGGCAACAAACAATTTATGAAGATGAACCCCTTCCAGAAGGTGTGCTTTAAATAGCATTTCCTGTTCCGGGGAAAATATCCCCGCCTCCACACTTGGTCCATGAACATGCACGGAGTAATAACACCTTTGTTTTTATAAATGGCTGCCGTCACAAAGCAATTATTATACAAAATATAATTAAAAGCAACCTTTGCAAGTCCTGATATATATATATATATATATATATATATATATATATATATATATATATACATATCTCTCTCTATATATATATATATATATATATATATATATATATTAGGAGAGACAGAGAGAGATATAGATATATATCGTGTGATGCCTTCATCCTGCTGTCCTCTAGCCCAGTGATTCCCAACTTCAGTCCCCAAGTACCCCCAACAGGTGAGGATTTTAAGGCTATCCCTGTTTCAGTGATTGAGCCACCTGTGCTGAAGCAGAGATATCTTTAAAACGTGACCTGTTTGGGGTACTGGAGGACTGGAGTTGGGAAACGCTGGTCTAGACTATAGTATTAACCCCGTTGCTGCCCAAGCAGCACAACAGAAAACAAAACCCCCCAATGTACACCCAACATAACGAAATATTGAATTGATATATTTGCTTCTAATAAGTATGGATCATTTTGCCCAAAACATGTTGCGCCTGCCCACCACGTCAAGATCGACCCTGTCAGCAGGTTCCTACTCTATCAATTTGACACTGTCGTCTTTGAATTTCCAGCACTACGGAGAGGGGAAAAAAATAAACAAAAGAATGATGTAGCACGGCACGCGTGGCGTCTGCAGTGCCTAAGGGGTTAAAACACAGAAGAAGTGCCATGTGTCCTTTACGCGAGCTGCAGTGTTAAAAATGGTTAACTGCCCTGAAAAATTATGGGGGGAAAATGTAAAGAATAAAGGGTCACAAAAAATATACTTCCCAAGCCGAATTACGTGCAGCAGGGCACGGAAAGTAACGCGTTTATAAATATTCCTCACCAGTTCAGCGTTTTTTCTATTCCTGTGTGGAGGGCGTTAGGACCAATAAGGTATATATAAAAAATATATATAAAAAATACACCCTTGATTAAACTGCAAGTCCTCTACAGACTCTCCTTATATTGATCTATCCCACACAGATTGTTATTAGAATAAAATAACAAAATGGTTATCACGCTGCTCACTTACAATGCCCCTTTGCTCTCCAATTATAAGCTGGGCTCTTCCGGGTGGCGCGGATGGAGATCAGCAAGGAGAAAGGCAATGCATCTGTCTCCCCAGTTCCTACCCTGTGCTCTTAGCATGTGAGACTATATGATTGATGAGGTTCATGTATTGAGGGCAATTTCAGATTTTTTGTTCAGGTATATAAGATCAGTCATATCAAATCCCAAGCAAGTCCCTACCTCCTTCCGGGTTGTAGCAGAAGGCCGTGTAATGCCCTGAACCAAATCCTTTTCCATGATGCATCACTACAGCAGAAAGGTCATAAATAAAGCAGTCAGCTCGTAGGGCTGCAGTAGACTCTCTACAGCAATAAGGCTCCATGTTCAGCTTCTGGTCAAATCGCACATGCACACCAATTTTCTCACGATGATTGCGACCAGACCACCTGAAACACAAAATCAAAGCCGTCTTGTTTGATGCCACCAGGATGTGCTGTGGATATAGTGATCTGACTGCCAGGCATTGGGGTTAAATTACATACTAAAATATATTTTATAGACAATTCAACAAGATGAGATTTCCACAGAACATGCAAGTTTTGCACACTGTTGTAATGCTGGGTATTGTTCATAGCTTGCTTACAGTGACCCTACAAGATTACCATCTACCTTCCACTAGGCAAACCCTGTTAAAAAGCCAATAAGGGCAATGTCCCCCAGGAAACGGTCTAGGACACTTGGCCGCTGCCGTTTAGCTGCCCCTCAGCTCGCCACAGTGGCATCTCTTCGCGGCGAGACGCCTGCGACCAAATGTCCGATTCTGCCAGTGAATGCAAGCATACAGTACTAATCCTTAACATCGCAGGACATTATATCAGTTATGTGCTGGTGGTGAAAAAAATGGAGAGTTCCTACTTAAAGCAACATTATCTTCAAAATCCTGTGTGGTTTTTTCCCCCTTGTATTTAATTTTTTTTTTAATAAATCAGTTGTGTAGTGTTAGATAATACGGATTGCATTTTTTTAAAATCCTCCCCCCCCCTCTCTTCATGCCATTTTTAATGAGTTTTAATGTATTAAGCGTCCCTGGGTTGCAAACATTTAGGAAGCCACAGCACTTCCTCTTTTTGAAACAGCCATATTGCATGCCCTGTGAAGCAGGATCTTTGCCGACCGATCACGGGAGAACAGATCGAGCAGCAGCTTAGATAATCACATTGCATTAAAGGCAAGAATTTGCTGCATTTATTCAAAACAAAAACATGGCACGCGCCAACGCCACTTTAACAGGACTTCACCAATTAAATAAAAAAAATGTACAAATACTTTGGCGGCATGGAATTACGGCTTTACATTTCTACAATAAATTACTGATACAAGGCTGCACACTGACAACCCCATCACTGCAGAACAATAAGTGGACTGTGCGCCTCTGTACTGTTTATTGCAATCCAGTGAGCACAATATTCCAGGAACCAGCATTTTCCTGCAAGTCCCACACAGCGAAAAGTAGGAGAGATCAAGGTGGGTGACTGCCAGTTTAAAGAATAAATTAAATGGTTAAAAGCTCACTCCGTGGCATCTCCCACTATCAGGGGAACTTGCCTGCATGCAGTGTGATTGTGACAACTCTAATACAGAGTGCTTTTCATGGTAATGTACAGGTTAATAAAAGCTTCAATCAGACTTAGAACTATGCAACTAATATTGACAGATTTATTATAAATCATTCTTCCTGGCAATGCACAGGTTATGAAGAATTTATATTAGTGTAGGGACCCTTGAAACGTGGTCTGCCGTGAAGTTTGGCTCAAGGGCTTACAACAATTTGGCCAAAATGTTAAGCTAAAAGACCATTTTATTTATTAGTTATTTATACATGTATATTTAGGCACTGTACCGTATATAAGTTTTTCTGGATGTGCACTGAGCTTTGTCTGTGTTTTATGTTATGTCTCTGGTTTTAAATTATATTGCCATGCTCAGTAGCACTCCTTTGTGAAACTTATATGCTTATATATATGTTGTGGGTATTTTGGGGGTTCAATTTGAGCTTGTAGGTGTTCTGTATGACTGCCAAACCTGGACACACAGTGATACATAAAAAGTCCCAGCCCTGTGAGGATCCCATTACCTGAATCTCTTCAGGTGGAGTCGCAGAACCTGAGGTAATCGACACACCATCAGCTGTTTCTGGGCTTCTGTAAGGACAACTGGTTTGGATGAGAACTTCCTGCGCTTAGCTGCAGCACGGCAAGAACAACATTGTTAGCTGCTAACTAGATTATCCAGGGAAATCAGCACGGAGTCAACCATAAGACTCAGGTAAAGCAAAGGCATTGTAAATGCAAAACACCGACATTCAGTGTAGACTTATCACTTCGCTCGTAAAGTACATATATATTGTATTTCTCATCTGACCAAAACAATACTAAACGAAAATCACACGGCTCAAATCCTTACTGCATAAATAGCTATTCCATATTGTTTAAGCTCCTTACTGATCTGGAGAACAGTATTTGTATCTGTATGTGTAAGGTAATGTTATATGTATTGAAGTTTTAGGCAGTCTGCGATATTGTGTCTAATTACCTTCATGTCATTATGCATCACTCTCCATTATTAGTTTGGCCTTCAGAATTGCAAAACTGAAGTATAGCACAGATTTAGTGCAGCGCTTTTGCAGGGTTTCACCACTAGGGGGTCACATAAATCCGGGATTTATCAGACATGCGATCCGAGATATCGCGCCTGTTCTGGCGGTAACTGCAATGCAAGTCAATTGCAGATACTGCCACAACAGGCCCAATATTCTGCATCATGCTTTGATAAATCTCGGCAAAGGTATGCAAGTGTGGATTCCACCTGCTGTGTTGCATCACTGTTTCTGTTCTCCATTCATACCTTTAATGGTAAAATATTTTGTAAGAAAATAATTTAGATTTGTTTTATAACACCAATGTTTTTCTATTTAACCATGTCATTTTTTTAAATAAATGTAATACATTTTTGAAGCACACAGCTTGGAGTCAATCATGGGCACATGTTGTACCTCTTTCCACATTCTATAGGTGTTAAAAATAAAATATATTAAAAACACCTGTGTGTATTTGGAAGACATTCAATGGGGACGCAGCAAAATTGTAATATCACCAAAGAAGAATGTGAGCGAAAGGCACAGGGTTAAATGGAGTCAGGAGTGAAGGAGCGGCTCAGTGAGTAAAGACACTGACTGGCACTGAGTTTGACACAGGGCAGCCTGGTTCAATTCCTGGTATCGGCTCCTTGTGACCTTGGGCAAGTCATTTTATCTCCCTGTGCCTCAGGCACCAAAAACATAGATTGTAATCTCTACAGGGCAGGGACTGTGCCTGCAAAATGTCTCTGTAAAGTGCTACGTAAAACTAGCAGCGCTATACAAGAACATGCTATTATTATTATTATTAGTCACACACAGTACAAGTGCAGACCCACCTGTTTAGAAAGGCTAGAGATATCATAAAGCCAGTGTGTGTGGCTGTGTGCTGTCATGAGAAACACGGTTACCAGCAGCTTGCTTACCCCACAGCTATAAATTACAACCTTCCAGATGCGTATAACCTTGCATGCAACTTAACCCCATCCCTGCCAGAGGGGCCTGCTACGCGTCGTATAGCAATGAATTCCAGAGAAGCACCAACGTTAAACCAGCAAGCCATGCTAGCTTGCAAGAAGACTGACCCAAATACACTGGAAATGAAACAACTAAAACGAAGCCTTTTCCCCCCCCGGTGTGCTCTTGGTTATGTGAGAGTTTGTGAGCACCACTCTGCCACTGTCATACAGGAAACTTTATTTGTGTCGTACTCTCACCCCCTCCTGGGCCAGCTAAATCCCTTCAATGACTCTGTTTTGTGGTGATGACTAGGCACAGCGTTAAAGAAACAGGCAAATGTGGCAAGAGGTGTCCTCTTTCACCAATGAGAAGCTGCCTCTTTGCGCTCCCATGTTTAGCACGGCTCGTCCCTCGGCCCTGTAATCGTCTGTGATAGTAACTGTACAGACGGCTTCCCCCGCCGTGTGCTCCGTTTGTATGAAGATGGTTAGAAGGCCAGTGACGGCCTTCTTTAAAAATAGCCTTTTTATTTATTATCCCTATTCTTTAAACTGGGGGTGGCAGGTGCAGGCAGGCGGCCACTAGAGCTCCTAGAAACCATGGCCAAAATGTCTGCTGGGCATTTTATTTCTGGTGAGGGAATTGATATAACACCAATTACGTGGTGTATTGCCCCCAAAATCACTTCAATGCCACAATGTGCTGCTGGCATCTGTGGCTGTGAAGAGGTGTACGAGTCCTCCTCACAGGTGCTGGAAGGGCCGTGCACATCCACATCTAGGTGATCAACTAATCAGTAAGCCACTTTTTTTACTTCGTCAATTTATTGGAGATGCATATTTTGAAAACGTTTTTTCATTCAAATAAGAATACATTAAAAAATTACCCCAATCCAATACAAATCTAAAATGGGCACAGGGAAGGTGTCAATGTAGCAGGTTTCACTGTCCACTCAGGTGGAATATACCGGGGCACAACACGGCCATTGAAACCTGTGGAAACCCTGCGACATTCTGATTTATGGATATGTGGTGTTATCTGGGAGAACAATCACACACTACAGCTGTAAATGTCTATATCCAACAAGAATAAGCTTTGATGCACTTAAAATGGAAACCACATTGAAGCTTTAGCGAGAGGTCATACACCCCATAAACATGCGTTCAAACCCACTTCAATATCGCCCTGCAATAGTTGCACAGCGATTCTGTAAGCATCGCATGTTTGGAGAGCAGAATGTATGTGTGAATACATACTGCCTCTACTCACTGTTGCACTGATCGCAGGCATAGATCTTCCCCTCTAAGGCCTCGGTCTCTGTGAATTTGGCCAACATCTCAGTCAGCAGGCAGGGCCGCTGGGAAACCGTCTCTTTGCCGTTGCAGTGATACCTCTCAGGAAACTCCAGAGATAAGTCCCAGAATGGTTCTATCGTATTCGACTTGTTGTCACAGGCAAGACAGGTAACCTAGAATGAAACGACATTTCTTTGACCTTTGTCAGTGTTCTAAACGACCATCTGCAGTCCCTGTTTGTGCCGATATGTAGAGGAATGTCTAAAGATGATGGCACAAGATTCCATACCTCAGTGAACTCAGCAATAACTGCAATCACTTAAAATGGCTTCAGATTATGCCGGAAATTTTACTGGAATGGTTTAATAATAAAAACATATGGACTTAATTTATGCAGTGGTTTTAATTCCAAAAGTATACGGAAGTGATCCATCTGGCCACACTTAAGTCTTTCATATCAAGACAGTATTGAAAACTGTTATGGATAAATTATTTTTGTTCTCATCACTAAACTACATGAGTATTTTGAGACACAGGGAGATTAAAGCTGTAATCCTAAAAAGTAGCACACACTTTATTTTTATTTTTTACATGCGGTATTCAGGCATCGCCACAATGCCAAGATATGATAGTTATCTTGCAGGGGAAAGCATGGTCATTACCAGACATGTATTGTTGTCTGGTGGATGCAAACTGACATATTTAGATTGTAAGCTCCTCGGAGCAGGGACTCCTTCCTTAATGTTACTTTTAAGTATGAAGCACTTATTCCCATGACTTGTTATTTATATGTCTACCCCGTGTATTCCTACTGTGAAGCACTATGTACATTAATGGCACTATATAAAGACATACAATACAATACAATACAATATTACAGTTCAGGTAATGAAATAAAAGAAAGCAGGAGCAGGGATGGCTCTCTATACATGGAAGGACCAACACGGCTACCCACCATGCTTTGCTCCCTAATGATAACCCCCCCTCCCCCTGCCTTTCTCCAGAGGCAGAAAGTTGTTGTTGACCATTTGAAATGCTGGTAAAATATTATCCTGTATGTAGTTCCTGGTGTGAAAATGAAGCAGAAGGTGGTTTACATACACAAACCTAAAAGGATTTTCTAAATCATATTAATGTTGCTCCATTGCCATAAAACTGCCCATTTTCTGAAGACTGAAGAAATGCAAATGAGTCATTTTTAGAAGTAAAGATTTCTAGAGGACTAGCATGAAAATGACATATGGAATATGGTAGTTGGCATATTAGTGATGGATACTTCAAAAACATTTCTAAATATTTAGTTCAGGCTGGTCCATTCAACTATATAGCTCCACAAGCATAAGTAAATGACTGATTGTTACAAAATCACTGCATATGGCACGATTATGTGCCTTATCAAACCTTCAATAAAATAAATAATAAATAAAAGATATTATAAAGTTGCCAAGACAGTTTTACGTTGATTAAATAGGACATGGACATCTCTTCCAGAGTATGAAGCCCTTTCTAGGTCTTAAACTCAGCCCACACGATGAAGCCTTTGTGCGGGAGTAGAGATGTGGTCTAGGGAACAAACGGACCAATGACAAAGCTCTGCGCACAAGGATTTCGGGATCATGTCTCCCAAGGTCTCGGGTAGCGCAATGACAAATAAAACTCTTCCCACATTTTCTGTCTTATTCAAAATGGTGAGGAGGACGATAAACCCCACTTCTCTTCATATTCACTACGGGTCATGGTTTGCTACTATACTGTAGCTTAAATCACCACCTTACTACCAATCTTGATATTATACAAAAATGGAAGCGCTAAGAAAATGCTTCAGTGAATATTAGTGACAACTATTTATATACATTTATAAAGTGTGAACACATCTAAAAAATAAACACAACCACCACTGGAGGATATGCTGCTCTGGAAAATTTGATGTTTCCCAACATCAAAAAGGAAATATTCCCCTGGGGAAGAGCTTCAAAGAGAGAAACGCGTAGGGTGACATAAGCGTAATGGAGATCCTACGGCTGAGCAACCAACCCCGTCTTCCTGTATCCGTTGGGACGCTTCTCCCTCTACGGCTCCCGCCCCTGCTAGTGACGTCATCTTCCAGCAGCAGGACTGCAGACACCAGCAAAACCGGCGAGCAAACGGTGGTTTTGAAGTAAGATCGTGCGCCTGTTACCGTAACTCTGTTGACTGTTGAAATGCGCACATTATCTGTGAATTTGTGGGTGTATTTCCACTTTATTATACAACTTGATTGTACCCGCTCTGTATCCATCTGAAGTTCCTCTATCCATCATTGAAGCATTTACCATCAGAGAATTTCTCCACAAGCCTGATTATATCCTACACCATGTGAGTGGGATACCCCATAGTTTTGACTTAAAGCTGCAGTTCAGGCAATATCCTGCATGTGTGGTTTTTTTTAATAAATCACTTCTGTAGTAAGAAAAAATACTTTTAGTATTTTCTGTTTTTTTTAAAAAAAAAACAACTTTGAAAGACCAATTTTCTTGTATTCTATTTTAACAAGCATGTTTGTTCCTATAGCAACCATTTACATTCCCCATATTTAAAGATGTTGCCAAACTTTGCCGATCAAAAGACGGAGAACGAATTGACCGCCAGCTATGCAGTTCTTTAGGCAAGTAAAGATTGCCCACATGAAAATATTGAAGTAAAAAAAAAAAAAAAAAAAAAAAAACGGGAGCTTGAACTGCAGCTTTAAAGACACATTTTTCACCCTGCCATATTGCACGGTGTGTGTCTTATTTCTTAGATACCATGGCAGTTCTGTGATTTGATTTTTGAGGCTATTACCTATCTTGGTAGTTGGATATAAAAATGGGGTGGGAGTAGGTGTTGCCATTGCAGTACACCTGGCAATTTAGGTTTAGTCATCAACTGGAGCACATTCAATACCAAAGCACCTGATCTCTTAAATGATTTTCAGAATGAATCATAGCACATTGTAAAAGTCTGACGCAGATAACATATTCTGTTCTTAGCCCAGATTACTCAGGAGGGAAATCGCTAGAAACGACACAATATGCAACGCCTTTAGAGAGCTAGAAAGTCTTGCACTTTGAGATACCTGCGAGTTTTCCATGGATGCAGCTTGTAAACAAACGTTTTATGTCATAATAAATACAGCTACAACTACTGCATTGATTACAGTCGGGTGCTATTATAAATGGGCCTCGTGCTTTATGCATTGCAGGCTCTTTGGAGTTCATTGTTTCGGTATCTCTTCTATGACGCCCAAAATGACCATGCTGCTGAATCAGAGTGTATTGTTTTAAATTGTCTCAGTCAGCAATCCTCTTCACGTTAGATATACATTTATTACTGCCTCTACTCTCAGACCCATTCCTTTTGATCACTGTCCAATTCCATCACCCTCTAACCCTGTCTTTTTCATCAGGGGTTCCTGGGAAGCTTTGGGTTCCCCAGGCCTTCCTTAAGGGTTCCCTGCAATTTTCAGGCTATTTGAAAATTTTACCAAATACAGAACAATTTACAATGCATCTGATATCAGACGCACTATTAGAGAGAGTTGGAGTTCCTCAGAATTTCTCAATATAATTATAAGGTTCCTTAACCAAACTGGGTGGTGCGGTGGTTACAGAGGCGCCGTGCTCTTCTCCAAGGCATTTAAATTAAATGCCGGGGACCACGCGAGGCCTCTGTAACTCACGTAGGCTATGGCCCCCGTGTCAGCTCCTGCACACCTGGCAGCGCCGTGCATGGGTGCGAGCCGCGATCTGCAGTCAGTGCTTGAGCTGCAGAGGGAAAGAAAAGATCACGATTTGGGCCCCCGCACCACAGGACAAATTTCTTGTCTTTTGGCAAAGGCGGTCGCACATCGTGCTTCCCGCAGGCAGCCACTGGGGCCGTACCTTCTGTGCGCCGAGCACGCCGTCGCGGATACCGGGGACTCGGCCTTACCTTGATTCAGCCTGCTTCAGGAGACGCGTCGCCATGGCAACATGACCCCGCTGTGTCATTTGATGCTGGCACAAAGGTACGGTGGGGGCGCGAGCAGTGGGGGAGAGCGGGCAGGGGCACTCCTGCCTTAACAAAAAAAAAAAAAAAAAGGAGTTGAAAACCACTGCTCTTCTAACCGATGGCAAGAACTACCAGGGAAGTTGCACCCAGAGGGAGTAATTTGGGAGCCAGAAAGGACAGGTGGTTGTTGAACTTTTCAAATAAAGATTTGAGTCTTCAGGACAGGAAGTGTAGAGTGAAACTCCTTACTAAATATGCAGATACAGCTCCCTGAATGGTGGATCATCTTTTTGCTTTGCAGGATGTGGTACAGCCACTCACAAGTGGCCAAATGTGTCTACATCAAACAAAATCTGCTTTAGTCTACTACTTTAATACAAGGAATCCTATAACATAACAAACACTTAAAATTGTGAAACAAACTTTAAAGACAGTAAAGGAATATTTAGAGCAACATTTTCTTTCATTAGCAGATGCATTTAAAACATTAACACTTTTGTATCATTTACTGTGTTTGGTGTATTATTTATATTGTTAAAACAATTATCTTCAGGGGGCGAAAGGGATAGGTTCAGAGCCTCTGACTTATTGATTTTGTAACATAAAACACAGACAAAGCTCAGTGCACATCCAGAAAAAGTTATATACGGTACAGTGCCTAAATATACATGTATAAATAACTAATAAATAAAATGGTCTTTTAGTTTAACATTTTGGCCAAATTGTTGTAAGCCCTTGAGCCAAACTTCACGGCAGACCACGTTCAAGGGTCCCTACACTAATATAAATTCTTAATAACCTGTGCATTGCCAGGAAGAATGATTTATAATAAATCTGTCAATATGAGTTGCAAAAGTTCTAAGTCTGATTGAAGCTTTTATTAACCTGTACATTACCAGGAAAAGCACTCTGTAATAGATTTGTCACAATCACACTGCATGCAGGCAAGTTCCCCTGATAGTTGGAGATGCCATGAAACTTATATGCTTATATATATGTTGTGGGTATTTTGGGGGTTCAATTTGAGCTTGTAGGTGTTCTGTATGTTTTATAATTCTTGTGCAGCTAGTCTTGGCTGCTTTGGAGGGTGGCAACCTCCTATCCAATTGAAGCTCACTCCCTCCCACATTTAAATGGTTAAAAGCTCACTCCATGGCATCTCCAACTATCAGGGGAACTTGCCTGCATGCAGTGTGATTGTGACAAATCTATTACAGAGTGCTTTTCCTGGTAATGTACAGGTTAATAAAAGCTTCAATCAGACTTAGAACTTTTGCAACTCATATTGACAGATTTATTATAAATCATTCTTCCTGGCAATGCACAGGTTATTAAGAATTTATATTAGTGTAGGGACCCTTGAACGTGGTCTGCCGTGAAGTTTGGCTCAAGGGCTTACAACAATTTGGCCAAAATGTTAAACTAAAAGACCATTTTATTTATTAGTTATGTATACATGTATATTTAGGCACTGTACCGTATATAAGTTTTTCTGGATGTGCACTGAGCGTTGTCTGTGTTTTATGTTATGTCTCTGGTTTTAAATATAAATTGCCATGCTCAGTAGCACTCCTCTGTGAAACTTATATGCTTATATATATGTTGTGGGTATTTTGGGGGTTCAATTTGAGCTTGTAGGTGTTCTGTATGTTTTATAATTCTTGTGCAGCTAGTCTTGGCTGCTTTGGAGGGTGGCAACCTCCTATCCAATTGAAGCTCACTCCCTCCCACATTTAAATGGTTAAAAGCTCACTCCATGGCATCTCCAACTATCAGGGGAACTTGCCTGCTTGCAGTGTGATTGTGACAAATCTATTACAGAGTGCTTTTCCTGGTAATGTACAGGTTAATAAAAGCTTCAATCAGACTTAGAACTTTTGCAAATCATATTGACAGATTTATTATAAATCATTCTTCCTGGCAATGCACAGGTTATTAAGAATTTATATTAGTGTAGGGACCCTTGA
The DNA here is from genome assembly GCF_040206685.1 of Ascaphus truei. Classification (NCBI taxonomy): domain Eukaryota; kingdom Metazoa; phylum Chordata; class Amphibia; order Anura; family Ascaphidae; genus Ascaphus; species Ascaphus truei. The sequence continues at coordinate 103,945,355 of NC_134487.1, read as the reverse complement.
ACGTGGTCTGCCGTGAAGTTTGGCTCAAGGGCTTACAACAATTTGGCCAAAATGTTAAACTAAAAGACCATTTTATTTATTAGTTATTTATACATGTATATTTAGGCACTGTACCGTATATAAGTTTTTCTGGATGTGCACTGAGCTTTGTCTGTGTTTTATGTTATGTCTCTGGTTTTAAATATAAATTGCCATGCTCAGTAGCACTCCTCTGTGAAACTTATATGCTTATATATATGTTGTGGGTATTTTGGGGGTTCAATTTGAGCTTGTAGGTGTTCTGTATGTTTTATAATTCTTGTGCAGCTAGTCTTGGCTGCTTTGGAGGGTGGCAACCTCCTATCCAATTGAAGCTCACTCCCTCCCACATTTAAATGGTTAAAAGCTCACTCCATGGCATCTCCAACTATCAGGGGAACTTGCCTGCATGCAGTGTGATTGTGACAAATCTATTACAGAGTGCTTTTCCTGGTAATGTACAGGTTAATAAAAGCTTCAATCAGACTTAGAACTTTTGCAACTCATATTGACAGATTTATTATAAATCATTCTTCCTGGCAATGCACAGGTTATTAAGAATTTATATTAGTGTAGGGACCCTTGAACGTGGTCTGCCGTGAAGTTTGGCTCAAGGGCTTACAACAATTTGGCCAAAATGTTAAACTAAAAGACCATTTTATTTATTAGTTATTTATACATGTATATTTAGGCACTGTACCGTATATAAGTTTTTCTGGATGTGCACTGAGCTTTGTCTGTGTTTTATGTTATGTCTCTGGTTTTAAATATAAATTGCCATGCTCAGTAGCACTCCTCTGTGAAACTTATATGCTTATATATATGTTGTGGGTATTTTGGGGGTTCAATTTGAGCTTGTAGGTGTTCTGTATGTTTTATAATTCTTGTGCAGCTAGTCTTGGCTGCTTTGGAGGGTGGCAACCTCCTATCCAATTGAAGCTCACTCCCTCCCACATTTAAATGGTTAAAAGCTCACTCCATGGCATCTCCAACTATCAGGGGAACTTGCCTGCATGCAGTGTGATTGTGACAAATCTATTACAGAGTGCTTTTCCTGGTAATGTACAGGTTAATAAAAGCTTCAATCAGACTTAGAACTTTTGCAACTCATATTGACAGATTTATTATAAATCATTCTTCCTGGCAATGCACAGGTTATTAAGAATTTATATTAGTGTAGGGACCCTTGAACGTGGTCTGCCGTGAAGTTTGGCTCAAGGGCTTACAACAATTTGGCCAAAATGTTAAACTAAAAGACCATTTTATTTATTAGTTATTTATACATGTATATTTAGGCACTGTACCGTATATAAGTTTTTCTGGATGTGCACTGAGCTTTGTCTGTGTTTTATGTTATGTCTCTGGTTTTAAATATAAATTGCCATGCTCAGTAGCACTCCTCTGTGAAACTTATATGCTTATATATATGTTGTGGGTATTTTGGGGGTTCAATTTGAGCTTGTAGGTGTTCTGTATGTTTTATAATTCTTGTGCAGCTAGTCTTGGCTGCTTTGGAGGGTGGCAACCTCCTATCCAATTGAAGCTCACTCCCTCCCACATTTAAATGGTTAAAAGCTCACTCCATGGCATCTCCAACTATCAGGGGAACTTGCCTGCATGCAGTGTGATTGTGACAAATCTATTACAGAGTGCTTTTCCTGGTAATGTACAGGTTAATAAAAGCTTCAATCAGACTTAGAACTTTTGCAACTCATATTGACAGATTTATTATAAATCATTCTTCCTGGCAATGCACAGGTTATTAAGAATTTATATTAGTGTAGGGACCCTTGAACGTGGTCTGCCGTGAAGTTTGGCTCAAGGGCTTACAACAATTTGGCCAAAATGTTAAACTAAAAGACCATTTTATTTATTAGTTATTTATACATGTATATTTAGGCACTGTACCGTATATAAGTTTTTCTGGATGTGCACTGAGCTTTGTCTGTGTTTTATGTTATGTCTCTGGTTTTAAATATAAATTGCCATGCTCAGTAGCACTCCTCTGTGAAACTTATATGCTTATATATATGTTGTGGGTATTTTGGGGGTTCAATTTGAGCTTGTAGGTGTTCTGTATGTTTTATAATTCTTGTGCAGCTAGTCTTGGCTGCTTTGGAGGGTGGCAACCTCCTATCCAATTGAAGCTCACTCCCTCCCACATTTAAATGGTTAAAAGCTCACTCCATGGCATCTCGAACTATCAGGGGAACTTGCCTGCATGCAGTGTGATTGTGACAAATCTATTACAGAGTGCTTTTCCTGGTAATGTACAGGTTAATAAAAGCTTCAATCAGACTTAGAACTTTTGCAACTCATATTGACAGATTTATTATAAATCATTCTTCCTGGCAATGCACAGGTTATTAAGAATTTATATTAGTGTAGGGACCCTTGAACGTGGTCTGCCGTGAAGTTTGGCTCAAGGGCTTACAACAATTTGGCCAAAATGTTAAACTAAAAGACCATTTTATTTATTAGTTATTTATACATGTATATTTAGGCACTGTACCGTATATAAGTTTTTCTGGATGTGCACTGAGCTTTGTCTGTGTTTTATGTTATGTCTCTGGTTTTAAATATAAATTGCCATGCTCAGTAGCACTCCTCTGTGAAACTTATATGCTTATATATATGTTGTGGGTATTTTGGGGGTTCAATTTGAGCTTGTAGGTGTTCTGTATGTTTTATTGATTTTGTAACCTGAAACCTTACCAAATTTTTCTAATTGGAATTGTAAATTCGGGAGGGATGTCAGAGGAGAGGACAGAGAAAGAATCACATTGTCGGCGAATAGAGAAATGTTGTACTCCGTGTCTCCAATTTTGATGCCTTTTATATTTATATCGTTCCTGATTGTCGCCGAGGTTCGATCGACAGAGCGAAAAGGAGTGGGGACAAGGGGCAACCCTGTCTCGTACCATTCTTGATTTTTATGGGATTTGAGTCTCCTCCCGGGAGTTTCACAAATGCTGTTGGTGTTTTATATAGGGCTCTAACCCTTTCCAAATATGAGCCCTTAAAACGAAATGTAATCATTGTTTGATCTAGAAAGGACCATTAATCCTGTCGAATGCTTTTTCTGCATCTAGACTTAGCAGGATGGTCTTTGTTCCCGAGAGGTGAACGTGGTCGATAATATTTATAATTTTACGAGTATTGTCCGAAGCTTGTCTTCCGGATATGAAACCCACCTGATCTTTGTGAATCAAGCTGGGTAATATTGGGTTTAGCCTATGTGCTAGGATTTTGCTGCCAATTTTTTAACCCCGAGTAGGCTGAGCCAGATCTCCCCCGGCCTACCTGACCCTCTGCTGGAGAGGATGTGGCCAGAAAGGAGATCTGGTACATATATGGTGGGTGGTTTTGTCCCCAGATCTTTTGGAACATGATTAGAAATATGATCCAAGATGTTCCTGGGGAGAGCATAGAGATGGACCCGCTGTCCTTTCTACTAGCCAAACCCATTGAAGGACTCATGACCCCTCAAAGGAAATTGGCGGCATTCATGCTCACCGCAGCACGTTGCTCAATAGCAGCTGCATGGAAAAAAACTAAAAGCCCCATCAAAGCAAACGGTTATCCGTAGAATTAAGGAGGTCAAAATGATGGAGCTCCTCTCAGCACTCCTAAGCCAGAAAAAAGACCAGCATTATAAGGTCTGGGACGCATGGCCTGAGTACTAGAAAAATAGAGCCTAGGAATCTATCTCAACCAAAGGTAAAACCTAATACCAGAGCCGACGCTGGGGAGATAAAGGGACGAGCTCCTTACCTTGTCTCCCTTCCCCCCCTCCCTTCTTACCCCTCTTTCTTCTTCTATTCTTTTTCACATCTTTCAAGTAATAAAGCACTTAAAAACTGTGAAGGTAGTAGCCTCCCGATTGGAGGCCCAGAAGTATTTAAATGTTCTAAAGATAAGATGGAGCTGGCAGAGGGGATTCACGGAGGAAGAAGCGGAGCACAGCAAACAACTTGGGGGCTAAACACTGGTAAGTAAGAGGTTAAAACAAGATGGAGTTGGTGTTGGCTTTAATGAAAGGTCTTAAGACCTTATGGTCAGAATATATGTTTAAATACCAAAAAAGATAGTTCTATTGTTCAGATGAAATTTATGTACATTGTTCTTCCTGTTTCAAAGTCTTGATGTGATACCATAAAAAACGTTTGAAAAAAAACAAAAAAAAACAATTATCAACATGTCAAATCACAATGGATTGTTAAACGCAGACGTTACATGCTGGACTGCTCACTTTACGGCAAGTCCAATCCACAGCACCAAGCGGAAAAACGGCAAATTGTGCAAGTTCAACCCTGCTCCAGTGTAGGTAACCGGAAAAGTTTCCCCAGGCTGTCTGCAGACTGGGATCTCGTGCAGGGGTGGCCAACTCCAGCCCTCAGGGGCCACCCTCAATCATCTTGATTGAGCCACCTGTGCTGAAGCAGGGATATCTTTAAAACCTGACCTGCTGGTGGCCCTTGAGAACTGGAGTTGGCCACTCCTGATATACCGTAGTGCATCTAGTTTGGAGTTACATTTTTTTTTTAGCAGCAGTAACCAAATCAGAACAGAGTGAGAGTGAGACATGTGGTGGAAATGTGAAGGGGCGTACATTAACACATTCAGTGCCAGGTGTGCTCAACCGGCACTAAAGGGGTTAACTTTCTAATAGAACGTATCCTACAAAACCATTTACTACATAAGTCAGGACATGAGCCCAGTGAAAACGTAGTCAATGCACACTACGAAGAATTATAAAAGCTGCGCACATATCTTATTATTTAAGTGGTGTGTCCCCATTCCCAGATATGCCTTTTAGCATTTCACATTTTGCACAGAAAGCCAAACTATGAATAATACATACTGTATAGGACAGACTGGTTTATTTATAGATTATGTATTTTGTGCTGTATTGACATTGATTTATCACGGAATGTGTCATGCTGATAAAATGGCGCGTATGTTTTGTATTTAGAGAGAAATATTTACACATGTATGTGTATTCACTGTGGAATATGTCCAGAGACGCTGGCTGAGCAGGGAGGCCAGTCCGAGAGCTTCTCTATGAAAACACTTCAGCTGCCAAATCAAACCTGCTTGCTTTGAACGTCACTTCATTAAAGGGTGCACAACCTCGTGCCAAAGCTTTTATTCAAAGAATCCTAAAGGTGCCAGGACATTTTACTCTTTTGCGGTGCCCAATGCATATTTCCAGGCCCCTCAGCTCCACATAATGTTTTACAACACAGTCCGAGTGATTAGTCTGCAAAATGTTTAAACTTTGTTGTGGAGAATTCAAATTGTCACAACACCAACAGACCTATGTTTAGGCAAAACAATACAATCCTACCCCAAAACAACTTGTATATGCAGCATACAAAAGGAAAGCAATTACAAGTACTTACCTGCATTACATTTTAACCTAACAAAATCCCACATCTTTTGAGATTTCCCCCTGAATCAGGGAAACTCAACAGTTGTCATTTCCTTTCCCAGAATCCCCAGCTCGCCTTATTGTTTATTGGTCCTCTCTCCACAGTGACGGCACCAATGTCAGCTTGATATGGATTATATAAGCAAGCGGGGGGCGCGACCCCCAGGGGGGGCGATTGTGCTGGGTGGGGGGAGGCGCGCGCACCGGCAGTTGCAGAGGCCCCATGCTCGTCCCCCAGGCATTTAAATTAAATGCCGGGGGATCGCGTGAGGCCTCTGCAACTGTTTACTTACTGGGATTAAACGCTCTATGACGCGTCGCCATGGCAACGCGGCGTCATCTGACGCGGATGAAGGTAGACGGGGATGGGCACGAGAGCCGGGGGGAGAGAGACAGGGGGGTGCAGCACTAAAAGTTTGCGCTCCCCTGATACAAGCCATCTTATTCTACCCCTAACTGTATGGATTTAGAGAGGGACTTTCTCCTCTTAACGACAGTCCAACAAAACATCTGAATGTGTTAACCATGCATTCAATATTAGTCATCATCAAAACCCAATCGCATAAAAGAATCCTTCCAATGAAAACTCCTTCAGCAACTCCCATGTTTTACCAGTGGAGCTCGAGGAACATTTATGGTGGATAATAGGGCATCATATTCAGTACGAAGTGTTACAATTAAAATGAAGAAATGGTAAAGTGCCTGATTATAAAAGACGTGCCTCATTATTATGGTCCCACGTAATTATGCAAGTTGCATAAACCAACAACCGAGCTGCAGACTAAAAGGTCTAATAAAACACACGCCAAGTAGACTACGTTAGCACATCACGTTTGTTTGTTTTTTTAACCTTTTCAGTGACCGGATAACGAACCTGGGACCTCTCAGGCCCCATTGATGTACCAGGTATGTCATGTGGGGGCGGGGAGGGGAGGGGGTGCAATGCTAGTTTTCCAGAGGCTGATTGGGGCCGAACGGAAGTGGAGCCCCCATGTGGCTGACGTTATTGTCGCTGAAGTGATCACATGACCGCACATGCCTGGGAGGTGGGGGACACCTCTTATAAGATTGGCATTATACTCTACTGAACGATCAGCAGGAAAAGGGCTGATGACGTGTTCAGATATTGTGAAAACCATGACCGGATCCTTACTTTGCCTTTTTCTACACTAGTAAATAATCACCCTCCTCGAATCCTGCATTTTCCCAACGTATACCATCTCAGATGCGCTTCTTTTTGTTGTTGTTGCCGACTGACAGGAATGAGCAGATTTTTCGAGACTTTCATGATTGAAAGTGTAGGTGCGGCGTCTCTGTGCAGGAGATGGGGGGCACGGAGCTGTCTGGATATACTGCGCAGATAGCAGTAATTCCCTATGAAGAAGCATTGTGTATGGGGCTCTCCTGGGTCAGCTTCCTCCATCAATTCCCTTTGCTGCTGGAGGGGCCAGCAATACAGACTACAAGGCTCACAGCGAGGGGGCTAAATGGAAAAGGACTTCTAATACAGTTTTAGTTGCTAGAGACTTAGCAGGTTAAGCTACCAAATGTGGTTATAAACGGGCAGCTCCCCTTGATAGTTTGAAAGCAAAATGCGATTCCGTTCCAAGAAGATTACAAACCTTATTTAATTTAAATCCGACAGTAGCACGCGTACATGGGAACGCCTGACGTGTTCTCATTCTCTCCGCTCCACCAGGAAGCACACAGCTGGTTTCCATGCAGATTACAAAAGTACATCAGGGGAAAAAAAAAACTAGGTTATCCTAATCTTCTCAAATAAGGTTCTTTGATGTCTATGGTCCCTAAGGGAGAGGGGCAGACATTTGAATGATGTTTATTTAGGAATAAAATGCACCGGGAGCACAGGAAACGCTAGTGGGATGTAAGGCAGAAATCCCACGTACAGTACAACACAAACATGCGCGGGGAACTTTCCCTTTAAGCCTGCCATTGAAAGTAGCCAGGAAATGTTTGCACGTTACTGGAGCAAGTAGAAAGATGTAGGTGTAATTAAATCTAGGCAAACAAAGGTGACACTGACTTGGCAGTCAGATAACGCAATTGCCACCAACGGGCACAAGAAAGCCTACGCCAGCTCCTGTCCCTGTGTCAGCGTGTCCTGCTCTGCACCACATCCTGCGTGGTATTCCAGGGAATACACACTGATACTTTGTATGGTTATCTAAAAGGGACAACCCCACAAAACTTTTGGAAGCACTGTAACCTACACTTACCCAAATTAACCCCTTCTTGGCCAATTAAGCACAGAAGGGGAGATTATCTAGCAATTAAGATTTGTCTAGAAATCCTTTATCCCCCCCCCCCCCCCATATAATAATAATAATAATAATAATAAAATCAACTGACTCCTGTGAATACTCTGGGTCTGTGTGTTTGATGCGGTCTTGATAAAAAAAAACGTTGAAGGAGAAGTACCATTTATGCTCATGTTCTAAGCAAATAAAGGAAGTGGCACAAAGCAAATGTACACATAATGGCGGGTTGTGCAATAGTGGGGATACGTTGCATCACTATCAATTTAACATTTGTGGCCATGTATACAGTCTCTCCCTTTTCATCTGCCACATTACAGATTGTCCAAGTCACTGACTGTCCTGTGCAAATGCATTCCCCTCCCCCCCCCCCCCCCCCCAATCAGGCCCCCAAAAAAGAAGGCAACGGAAAGGCAATCCCAGTGTGTCTCTCACTTCCAGGTACCAATTCCTGGAGTCTCCCACCATTCCTGGAAGCCCAACACATATTGCAGTAACGTTACCTCGTGTCCTGGTTTCTACAGCTCTGCAGATCAGCACAAGTAGGTCAAAGAGGACGGGTGATTTGAACAAGGATTTTCACATCTGTAAACGGGCTTTCAAATAAAAATACCCCACACTAGATTTTCAGAGCAGCACCCTATTCTACCTTCAACATTGTGGTGGCTCGTGAACCTGTTCAAGTTCAGCCTTCTAGACACTTGACAACTTTATCCAGCAGCCAAAAGAACAGAAAGTGCAAAGCTCTGTATAACATCAGATATTAAGAGCAGAGATTGTTGCTCTTATGCCCATATTCACCAATTAGATTGTAAGCTCTTCTGAGCAGGGACTCCTTTTCCTAAATTTTACTTTTATGTCTGAAGCGCTTCTCCCCTTTATGTGTTATTTATATTATTTGTTATTTATATGATTGTCACGTATATTACTGCTGTGAAGCGCTATGTACATTAATGGCGCTATATAAATACATATATACATATATATTCAGTGCGCTATGAAACGGTTTTCCAGTGCTGAAGAAATTCTCAACTCTATTCAAAATTAATGGAACAAAACCTTCTCTAGCATGGGAAAACAGCTTCACAGCATATGGAAGGTGGTCACTGGAGTCTTCTTTGTAGGTATTTGCAGTGTCTGTCACCTACCAGGGCCTCCTGCTTCACTCCTTCCCTATACCCTTGTAAACACCTCTAACATGACCAGGGCCAAAGTGCTCACCCCTTCACTTTCTCCGTATCTGGCAGCTTGTGCTGCCAATACTATTTCCAGGAACTGTACTGAAACCCTGCACAGCTCGGCACTTGCATAGCCGTGGCTTCCAAAGATGTATAACATATGGTTCTTTGATTACAGCAATAATTTAACGTCAAACCTTATGCCTAAATACGGCTGCTCCTTTCCAGCGTAAAGCTCAAAACACACAGCCCGTTTAGATTTTCCCTGCAGACCGCTGCAGGGATGTTATGCATTCCACAAGTAATCTTCAATGTAGAAAGTACATTTTATTAGGTCTAGCTAAGAAATGCTACACATATGGTTGGCTAGGGCTGTCCATGTCTGCTTCCAAGTTTAATAAAAGTAGCTGTAGAATGGCAGCTTGTTGGAGCTTGGGGGTCGTTTTTCACATATAGGCGGCAGATTCATTAAGCACTGGTATGGGTTAGCAAATCTTATCTGGCGTAACCTCCCATTCAAGTCAATTGGAGTTCTGCCAGATCCAGTGCGCTAATATGCACCAGTGCCTTGTGAATCTTTCCCAAAGAATCCCAAAATAATGACAATTTTTATTAATTAGACTCTGTTTCATTTTGTGGGGTATTAAGGGATAGGTCAAAAACTGATGAGTAGATTTTATTTATTATCAGCAAAACTATGGTAAAAAAATGTTTCTGCATCCTACTATTTTTGCAGTGTGAAAGGACAAATAAATGTTATTCGTCAATCCAACAGATGGCAATCCAAGGTCAGATTTTTTATTTTATTGTCAAGTGGTGGTTGGACATATTGAAGGTTAAAATACCCCTTCTGTGTATGCATAGTGTGCACTTAACACATACAGCAATGGCAACCAATGGGAAAGGATGCTGCTGTAATGATGCGTAGCCGGCACTGGGACTCGGAGCAGTCTCCAATGTCAAAACTACTACAAATAATCCTCTGAAAAATAGAAAAACCAGGGAGTAGGAGAATTGTGCTAAAAAATATGGGGCCTTTTCCCCCTTTTTCTTCAAGGGACCATAAATGGCACTAATGGGCTTCTTCATATAGTCGCTATGCGAGCTGTGCCCCAGGTAATAATGCGACTTCCCTTCTATGCCAGAATCCGGTCATTACATCTCGGAATAAATTGCTGCAGGTGCAACGGTTCCAGGAGGCGTTTTGGTACGAGAGACATGTACATATGGCATATGTTGTGGTACCTTTTAACCCTTTGAGTGCTGCCCTCATGCCGTGGTGCTGCATAACGTAACAGTTATGCCATAGGAAAAGGGGTGGGGGATCTTTATCAGCATCTTCAAAACATTAAGAGCTTACAAAGGGGCACAAACACAATCTGCGCCAACTCCCATTGATCAACGGTGAAAAAATGCTAGGTTATAGATGTTGCGGCCTCATCGTTGCCCTCACAATACGGCTTGTTTATGGGCGTTACGTTTTCTTCTACTTGCCGGTTTCGCCGTGACCATTTACCTTACCCTACAGGCAAAATATGCTAGGACATTGATAATGTGGATATGTTACCTTTCTAGACTTACTGCTTAAACCTCATGGAGGCATTTGACATTACTACATGCCAATGTATATTTAGACCTATAGTGATTTAACACATATATGTTAGCTCACGCTAAGCGATACACAGGACCATGTCTGCAGACTTTTCTGCCATTATTTCAAGTGAATTGTTACACCTCTGTCTATTTGAAATTGCTTAAGAATGATATACTCTATAATTGTGGTTTCTACAACAATCTACATAGAGATACATTGTATGAGCATTCCTGGACACAAAGCTGGAACTTAAACTACAACGTTCTACGGCTTTGAGTTAAGGGAATTTAACCCTCCTGTTTAAACCCCATGGAGATATCAGATATAACTACTGTACATGCTATTGTGCGCTCAGGCATATGCTGCTTTAACACACATGCTAACTCAGGGGAACACAATCTTTTCCCCCTGCGCCCCCGTCGTCTGTCCCCCCCTCCACGCTTACCACGTCCTGGCGTCACGTCGCCACGGCAATGCGACGTCACATGACCCGCGGCGTCATTTGACACTGCATTGCCATGGCGACGCATGACCAGGAGCATCTGAAACAAGTAAGTAGAAGTTTACAGAGGCCCTGCAGTTCCCCCGGCATTAATTTAAATTGAAATGTATTCTGTTAACCCCGCCCCCCCGCGTAGCGAGTCTCGTGCCCCCTTTGCGCACCGCTGTGCTAACTCACGCTAAGGCTGCGTCCATAGATGGACCAGCCGTGCTGAGGCGTGCGGACGCTCCGCGCTGAGCCCCTGCATCCTCAATGAGGATGCCTTGAGAGGGGGCTCACACGTGCGTCCGCAGGCATGCTCAGGCTTTGGAGTTTTCAGCCGAGCGCCAAGCTGTTTTTCAGCGCTCTGTCGGCTGAAAACCTCCAATCACTGCACAGCAGCGTCAACGTCACGGCGCTGTGACATTGACGTCAGTGCGTCGCGGGCGATTGGCCCAGCGACGTCACTGCCCCGCCTCCAACCACCTCCCCCCGGCTCCCTTCGCGCACGCTGGCTCGCCTGCAAGTCCGTGCAATCGCGCTGACTGGAGCAGGCGAGCCTCAGCGTTGGCGCGCCTCCGCTCTCCCCACCCTTCTATGGCCCGGGCCTGAGAGATACACAGGTTGAAGTCTGCAGTCTATTTTTGTTACCATTTCAAGTGAACTGCTACATTTGGTTCAATTTAAACTGCATAAGAGCTACATACTCCATTACTATTGGTTCTGCTACAAAAGAGGTATAGTGTATGAGCACATTAGATACAAGGCTGGAACCTATAACGTTTTACTGCCTTGATTGGTTAAGGGAATTTAACCCCTCCCTGATATGTATATTTATTGAAATATCTTCATTTTGTAATGCCTATGCAGAGAGGAGTCATATACAGGCATACCCCGCATTAACGTACGCAATGGGACCGGAGCATGTATGTAAAGCGAAAATGTACTTAAAGTGAAGCACTACCTTTTTCCCACTTATCGATGCATATACTGTACTGCAATCATCATATACGTGCATAACTGATGTAAATAACGCATGTGTAACAGGCTCTACAGTCTCCCCGCTTGCGCTCAGCTTCGGTACAGGTAGGGAGCCGGTATTGCTGTTCAGTACGTGCCGACAGGCGCATGCGTGAGCTGCTGTTTGCCTGTTGAGCGATATGTACTTACTCGCGAGTGTACTTAAAGTGAGTGTCCTTAAACCGGGGTATGCCTGTACCCATATATCCTTTCCTCTACAGGATATTCAGCATACGTACACACCCACTCAATCGACGATGTCTGAGTAGAAATTCTGTGCATCTGGTATTATAGGACACACATATTAATGCGTATATGACAAGTCCCATACTACTAATAACAGCACAGTTCCACGTCTACTCTGCACTCCTCTACAGGGATTTTACTTGAGTCACATATTATCTATTTGATGTAAAAAAATGTTAGTGTTTTATTTTAATTACTGATTCTTAGTCTACCAGACAGCCTATACAGAAGATTATCTGTTGGAGCATAGGATTTCTATCTATCTCTCTATAGCAAACCCTGAGTGCAATTTTGGAGGATCTTTTGTTACCCATTCTGGATCATTTCTGTGTATTCTGTATTCTCCTCCTATGCACCGCGTTTAATTATTACACATATTTATTTGGTGAGCGGTTTGATTTACTCTTTTTATGATGTGTGAAATATACATAAAAATGTTTGACAAATTCTCTATTTTTGTCAGTTCAACAAAAATGTAGTAAGTACACCCCCCCCCCCCACTGGTTTACCATGGCCTTTTAGGGGTTAATCGTGAGGACCCACATAGGTAGTGATACTTCTCCTATTACACAGGATTGGAGGCGAGTCAGCAGATGCCATGCATGGCAGAGGGGGTGTATATATAGGAAGGAGAAGGTTCATCTAGGAGGTTAGGTCCTTGGAGGAGTGAGAGTGGAGGAGTCTCAGTGTATATAGTTAAGAGGTATTTTCCAGAGTATATAGGACAGACAAGTCCCTGTTTATTATGTTCTAGTTAGGGACAGTGCCCCTTCAGATAAGGTCACGAGAGATGGTCAAGGTGAACCCAGCAGTTCACAGACGATGAGGCATGCACGCTACAGGAGGTCCCCATATTGGGGACCCCAGGGTGCCATAGGATTATCTCTATAAGCAGATCCACACACGCCTCAGTTACAGTCTGTCTAGGAGCAGCAGTTCAGAGACAGAAGTGGGGTGTAGATCCCTTTATCTATATTGAGTCAGCCAAAGCCAGAGAAGGGACCCATAGGGACAGAGTATAATGGACGTTATGAGGAACAGGGAAAAAGTCAATTAAGTATAATCCAGTGAAGCATTCGCAACACCCCAAGGTGTTAAGTGAGGGACCCTGGGGGCCAACCGTCAAGAGTACATATGCACCATATGAAAACTGATGACACCTATACTTATGTGTCCATGTGAATGGATGAAAGGAGTCCTAGTAAAAGGGGGCCTAAATAAAGAATGTTTGTGCTACAAAAGCTCCTGGCGCCAATCATTTCCATCTTTGCTATCTCATCGAACAGCCGCACGAACCCTACACCCCGAGTAGCCACTATAGAGAGACTAATGTAAACTCCCTAGGAGCCGGGCAGGCAGAGTTACAAAATTTTTTGAAGAAGAAATGTGTAAAACAATTAAATAAGAGTGCGTCCTATAAAAAGTGTCCCTAGATAAGGAGGGGGGGGGGGTTGGGGGGGATATCTATAGTTCCAATATGAGATCCAAAGTGGGGAATTTTCAAAACATTCTATGGAGAGATAGACCTCCTTCAAACAAGGATCTCGGGATATAGCTGAAGGTCCAAATTAGTACATAACAAACAAAGCAAAGAAGAGCAGGCTCCCATAGTGCTATCTATCAGTACCCATCATATTAAGTCATACACTTGTGTTTTATATTTTGCTTGCCCAGTATTCACTCATACTGCATGGCCTCATTTTTAGAGATCTAGATAGATCTATATAAAATACTATAGGAGCTTGTGCTCATGTTTTTGTTGTTTGTAGGTTACACAGAGGCGCCTGCTTTTCAAACTTAAAAGGGAGGGCATCGTTTGGATATTGGGTCAGGGATTCCCTCTGAAATCCCAGAATTCCCTTGGGTCTGTTTATCCAGTGGTGTATAAATTCCTACTTATAGCAGCAACGGTGGGGGTGGCACCAACATTAGGGGAGGGGAATTCTCAGATCATTATGTTCACCTGGACTTGCAATGGTGGGGGAGGGGGTTCCCTCATTTAATCTTGGGAGGGGTTTGCGCCCCCACACAATCTCACATTTTTACTGGGGTTTCTGCCATGAACATTTAATATGACTGCTGCTGGAAGTGGAGCTTTGGCATGATCCTATAAAGCTTTATAACTCTGGGAGATAGGAGAACAAGAAATAAGTCTAGTTAATCCTGGTTTTCCAAAATATATACCTCAATAAAAAACAAATGAATATATGCCATGCTGCATGTAGGAAGGCATCTTTTTATTATTACCGTTAGCTGCGTTTACGGTTTCCTGTGCGCGTATGCTGCAGAGGCGCTTTATTACAAATAACATGCTTAGATGTTCTGGTAGCTTTAGGGTGTAAAACAAGGATATATCGACTGTGGAAATGTGACAGAATGAAGGATTTATACAAGTTTATATTTACTTGACATTTGGACCGACATGTCTAATATGTGAGACATGAAACCATGGGATCGATTTACAATCTACAGGTTCTGCTGGGGAAAAAAAGGCATATATGATTTGTTCAGGTGTATAATAAATACAAATACCACTTGTGGTGCATCTGCATGTCTCAGACAGGTCTGCAACCCTGTCTCTCTCCATTATCGCTTAGCATACAGTGCTTCCACTGCAGCCAGGGATTCTGGGTAATGACATGCAAATGAGCACTGTGAGTCACTCTTTACTTCTTATCCACTTTAACATAGAGACCTATAAGCTTGTGCCTGACATTACCCAGCTTTTCAGCACAGCCTGGGTTAAAGAAGTGCAGAGACAGTAAACCTACTCACAGACACTTTTGGGTCTCAGTGTGATGTTGGATGCTGGCTATGCAATGTGAAGCTGGTACGTGGGTATAACCAGACATAAAAAAAATTATGGTTGTCCAAAAAACCCCCACCGTACATGAAGATTATTGTTATTGTAATTTGAGCATTACTGGCTTTAAAAACAGAAAAAACAGATAAGTGACCAAAGACTGGCACTAAAAGTCCCTAGAAATTGCACTCATTATCGATTGTAATCTAATATACATAAAGTACCAGTTGAATAACTAGTACCACTAGTATGAAAATATTACAGACAAAATGGGAAATACCCACACAACCAAAACTATAATACAACAAAGAAATATACACTTTTATTACATACTAAAATATGACGAAATGCATAAAATGACAACTAATTTACTATAAACTAAAAAGTTTGACTGTAAAATCTAGAAGGGTTCGTTTTGACTTGTTATAGGCGGACCCGAGAGTGTAGTACATTCCTACACTAGTACACCTTTCCCACTGACCCTTTTATATAGTTCATTTTTCTATTTTCACAATTTAATTTATTTCATTTTATATTAATTTATGTTTTCCTCATTTATTAATATTTCGTTGATTATATATACTTGTGAATCCAATTGCTACTCACATTGCCTATTCATTGCAATACTCAGGATTTATTACGTTGTTGCCTTGCATGTTTTGGCTTGCCTCTCAGCACTGAGCATTTCCTGCCAGCATTACCTCACTCGGGTTGGATAGTGTTTTTGTGCTGTTCATCAAGTGCTACATAATAGCAACATGTCACGTTCTGAATATTCATGTATTGGAGAATATACCCCTCCCTTTTACATATTCCAGCGCAACCATTGGTTGCTGAGGGACCAATGGGCTTAGCCCTTAGGGTATTTAGTACCACACTCCCACTAGGCATTACACACCCCCTCCCCCTGAGAAGAAGCGCGTTGATCACGCGAAACGATCGTCGGGTTTAATGACGTCACTATACGTGGGAACGCGACGGAACACACATGCAGCTTCCTCTATTGATTTGCACTGAAGATACGCGAGATACACAGGACGTCTACCCTATTGCTGTCCTTCCAGTATTACATATCAGGTTGTAGATTTCCTGCTTCATTGTAGGTTACTCAGTTTCTAACAGCAGGCTAAATTTATTTATGTCTATGTTTAGCCTATTATACATTTAACCCACTGTATCCACTCTGTACCATCATAATGATGGTTACCAACTCAGGTGTGACATATTAATGTTTCTTTTGGGCATGCTTTAATTTGAGCTCTATGGAACTATTCTGTGTTGTAATGCTGTTATTCTGCATTGTGCTATGGTGAAGCTACTTAAGCTGTGTTAGTGTCTTTTGGGACACTGGCTCCTTATATTTTGATGAGGCATTTTGCATAGGTTCATACTAGCACCTTTAGTCACCTTATATTTTTTCCGTCTCGCCCACGGGGATCTTTTTAGTTTATAGTAAATTAGTTGTCATTTTTTGCATTTCGTCATATTTTAGTATGTAATAAAAGTGTATATTTGTTTGTTGTGTTATAGTTTTGGTTGTGTGGGTATTTCCCATTTGGTCTGTAATATTTTCATACTAGTGGTACTACTTATTCAACTGGTACTTTATGTATATTAGATTACAATCGACAATGTGTGCAATTTCTAGGGACTTTTAGTGACAGTCTTTGGTCACTTATCTGTGTTATTTCTATTATTTTCCCTATGCACCGTTGATAATATCTTCTCTAGTTGGTGAGCAAGGTGTGTTCTTATGGCATTAAAAACAGCAGCATTTCTTTAGTACTCAGGGGTACATACTCGCTGAGCTTGCAAAGGGTTAATAAACTAAAGTTCTGCATTATCAGACTGAGCTTTCGAAAACCTCACAGGTCTCTTCTTCATGTTTAGTGGCAGGTGTCGTTTGTATCGCCGAGATGTGCAAACATTTTCATTAAGGTTCGTGAACCAGGCAAAAATGTGGCATATTTTCCTCACACGCAAGAGGCATTTGCGCAAGGTCTGGTAGCTTTTCACACTGCCATTTTAGCAAAATGTGGCGAGAGTCTGGCACGGTATCAAGCTACTAAAAATATCACAACGATTTCGCGAAAAAAAAGGGGAAATGCAAGGAAACGCCGTGAAACATTGCGCAAAGCCAGTGTCAAGGCTTTCACACATCTCTACTACCGACAGTACAGAGGGAACAAAAAGACCTGCACCAACTTATTTCATAAGTTGAATGATATATGCACCACGTGTGGGCAACTCCAGTCCTTAAGGGCCACCAACAGGTCAAGTTTTCAGGATATCCCTGCTTCAGCACAGGTGGCTCAGTCTTTGAGAACTGGAGTTGGCCACCAATGATATACACACACTGCTTTAACAAAACTAACGTTCATTTTGCCTGGGACATCATCTCTCTAACAGTGACTTCCCAAGCTGCAGGTATAATAATGCAGCTGCACTCAGTCCAAGAACCTGCAGGGATTGTTTTACAATTGGAGTTATTTGAAAAGCTTTTACATTTAGACCCGGACAGGAATTGGCAAAAAAAAAAAAAGACAACTCGCAATTCGCTTGGAGCTAAACAGAAAACTACTGGATGATGAAGTGTGTGATAGATGACAAAGCCAAAAGTAACAGCACTTTGTAAACAGAAATATTTTTGCTGTACATCTTAAAGCTGCAGTTCAGGCAATATCCTGCATGTGTGTTTTTTTTAATAAATCAGTTCTGTAGTAAGAAAAAATACTTTTAGCATTTTCTGTTTAAAAAAAACAACTTTGAAAGACCAATTTTCTTGTATTCTATTTTAACAAGCATGTTTGTTCATATAGCAACCATTTGCTAAGGCACTGCCCCTTCATGTCCTGTCACAAACCCTGGCACACCCCTTTGTGAGCCCTGCCCGCCCTCTTGCACATGTCAGTGGAGAGCTCATGAATATTCATAAGCATTTCACTCAAACGGAAAAAGGGGGCGTTTATCAGATACCAACTTGTAATGACGTCACCAATCTTCACTGATCAATCAAACGAGAACGGATTGACCTGCAGCTTTGATCTTCAGTAGGTAAGTTGGTATTACACACATTTAACTATTGAAGTAAAAAAAACACTTAAAAAAACCGGCAGCTTGAACTGCAGCTTTAAAGCAGCAAAACATCTGTTTTGTTGCTGAAGCGGAGGTCTCCGGAGCAGAACCCCATTAATTCCAGCTCCGGAACCCCCTGCTTCCAGAGATACTTGCCTCCGTAGGGGGTGCTGGTATCTCTATTCAGGCAGGGAGCTTGTGTGGCTAAAGAAATGGCGGTGTTTAAATGTTCAGCGTCATGCAGGCCAATAGGAAGCCGTGATGTCATCCGGTGCAGCTTCCTATTGGCCAGTGTGACCAGGACATTTAAGCTTTACAGAGATACCGACACCCCCAAAAGAAGTAAGTATCGCTGGAAGCAGGGGGTCCCTGGAGCAGAATGGAACATTTGATCTCAACCAAAACGTCGCCGGCGTTCTGCTACCAGGACACTTCGCCACAGGGGAGCTCGCCGCAAGATGCCATGGTGTCCAGTCCGCCGCGCACCAAACCCAACAAGCAAAGCCAGGTCTGCCTCTCCGACAACTGCATGTTTAAATGTCCCGCGCTGGACCGCTACGCTGCCTAGACAGGCTGGTCTGACGCGCTATCTTTAGATGTCCTGCGGGACATTTAAATATGATGTGTCATAGCGGCTGTCTAGGCAGTGTAACCGTCCCATGCGGGACACTTAAACATGCAGTTGTCGGAGTGGGCGGTCGGACGCAGGAGCGGAAATTGCGGCGAAGTGTCCCGCACCGAAATGTACATGTGGCGAAGCGTCCCGGCTGCAGAACGCCAGCGGCATTTTGGTTGCGGCCAAGCGGCCGTGGCGAAATGTCTTAGACCGTCCCTGGAGCTGAAATGAATGGGGTTCAGCTCCAAAGACGCCCCTCTCCTCCCCCGGCATTAATCTTAGAATTCTAAAAAGAGGAAAAAATAATTAAAAAAGCAGAGCAGGATTGCTGCTTTAGGCTACGGCCCAGCTGTGTGCGCTGCACGCACGCCAGGCTTGCGGTGCGTGCAGCCGAGTTCCCTGAGCTGCAGTGAGCTGCAGGGGGAAACAGAGGGGGGGGGAGGGGGGCATGACTCCGGTTCGCCCTCATTGGCTGAACCGCCGGGGGTCGTGGCCTAGCGCTCCGGCGCTACTACTAATCACAAAATGCAGTAGTCAGCAGGGACCTGGACTTATGTAGGACAGGGGCTTTGGCAAATGAAATGCAGCAGATCACCATCACCTTACCAAGCTGATGTTATTTTCACAGGAAGGCATAACGGCCGTCACATTTAATGGTGCAGGGAGACATGGATTAAACGGATGTCCATTCTCTAAGCATTGTATCCAAAGAAGAAAACAAGGAAAGTTAAATAGATTTTCTTCATCTTATGTCTGAAAGCACCACAAAGACACACCACAAAAATATAACACACCGTTTTTACATGACTGCGGAACAATGACACAGCCATCTCAAAACCTCACCATAATAATAGGATGTGACATTTTTTCAAATTACGGTTTCAATTTACTCAGTACAAGTGTCATTTTATCATCAATTTAGTTTATTTTTATGTTGCAATTTCTGTTATTTCTAATGTTTTGCTTGTTTAATAAATATATGTTGATTTTATTTATCTTGTATATCTTATCTTTCAAAATTGAACCAAGTGAAACTGCACCTATTAACTCGCCACCTACAATCTGGATTAAAAACATTTTTCACGGAACGCACGTGCATTTTTGGGGCACAGCTACAATCTTGCTTGGCTCGATTTGTCTCTTCAATTAATCTGAAAATTTTAAAAGGTTGCGGACACCTTCAACGAATCTAAGACGTGGGAGAAAAACCCAGCTGTGTCCAGCACAGGTAGTGTGGGATATTACCAAGCCTTGTATTTCACTTTCTATATTGCGAAGCAGGGATTTCCACCTGGCAGGTTTAGGGGGGATATTTGTGGCTTGTTCGCTTTTCTTTGATTAAAGGTAGTTTCACTTCGCAACACGCATTAGATGAGCAATTAAGTGAGAGCACACATACATATACAGTCGAAACGGCTGTCTGTGGGTAGGTTTAATGGCTATGCATCTTAACCCAGGCTGTGCTCAAAGCTGTGCAATGCAGCAAGCATAAGCTTATAGGGGACCATGTGATAGGGTTTTGAAGCAAAAGGTGGCACTGTGTGCTCATTTGCACGTCATTTCCCAGAATCCCTTGCTGTAGTGGAAGCACTGTATGCTGGGTGATAATGGTGAAAGGCGGGGTTGCAGACCTGTCTAAGACATGCAAATGAGCACACAGTAATATTTCCATTTGAGAATATATATATATTATATATACAAACACACACACACACACACACACATTTTTATATGTTTAAACCAGATATGCCAACTCAAATATCACAGCAGCAAAGAGTACAGAATACACAATTTATATTCCGTGAATTAGGAGCGAGTTGGTGCCTCTTGCGTTGCTGAAAAATACTGCAGCGATTGCAGAGGGAAGATGGCACAGCCATAAAGGGTTAAAAATAAAAATCACCATATTTAAGAATAAAGTATTCTACACAATTTATCCGAATCGTAGACGGTCAGGATCTTAATGCAAAATGTGTGCCCTGGAGGAAAAATACAGGCAATCTGCAAATGACACATTTAAACATGATAAAGAGGAAGTGAAATAGATCTGTGCAGACTAGGCTGTCGCTCGGCGAAGGACAAGCTATCGCATCTCACCGATACAGCACTCGGTCCCAAACACCTGCCCCCTGGTCCATAGCTAAGTGTCAATCTCTAGCACAAAAGTTACTCCATATAATGCATTGCTGGCCCACCTGGCAGCACTAGGGTTAGTGAGCAACATCATATATCTCTGCTCCTTGAAGAATACTATAGTACAGGGGTGGCCAACTCCAGTCCTCAAGGGCTACCAACAGGTCAGGTTTTCAGGATATCCCCGCTTCTACAGGTGGCTCAATTGAAGACTGCACCACCTGTGCGGAAGCAGGGATGACATGAAAACCTGCCCTGTTGGTGGCCTTGAGGACTCGAGTTGGCCACCCATGTACTGTAGTACTAGAGAGCGTAAAGCCACAAGCTCTGTGTTTGTGTGGTCGTCGTATGTGTGCACGAGTGTATTTCGAGAGGGGGGGGGGGGGGGATCTTGTGGTTTGAGCGGTGCTTTCAAGGGCTTTGCATGCACCAGAGAGTTAGGGGGCTTTGTCTGTGTGCATTAACGCTTTTGTAACCAGTGGTACCCCCTATGTGAGGGTTAGTTTCCATGTTCATTTCAGGACACGAGTACAGAGCAAGGTTAACCGGAGTAAAAACAATGATTTGCATGCAGATAGCAATGCTGTTTAATTCATGTTTGCTGGCAGCACAGGCTTTGATGAACAAACAGGACAGTTCTGCAACTAAGCTACAGGTGCTGGTAATGTCATTAAAACATATACCACAGTAACAAACCTCACTGTGAATGGGTTAAAAGATGCATTTTTTCATTATACAAGTGCAGTCTAATCTCCTGCTAATTCCAATGCTGAGAAAGACAACACAAGATGACGTTCTCATTCATTCATTTTTCTTCTTAAAGGAATCTGGCTGAGGTTCATGCAGCTAACTGATGGATTGCTACAGTCAAACAATGAAGCGACGGCACACACCGGTATATTACCCTTCTCAGCGCCCTAATTACATACCTGGCAAGCCAGAGGCCTGATTGGCGTAGCAGGTGCATCGCGGGGACATGTTTCATTTTTATGGGGCTGATCAGGCAGAAGGAGAAGTTGGCCCGATCAAAACATAAGTGGTGCCCTGTTACCGTTGAAGCGATCACAAGCACAAACGCCGGAGGTCTGTGGTGCCACCGAACTACAGTACTCACCAGTAATAATCAAAATATATTATGCAAATGGAAAGTACAGAGAGCCGGTCAATGATCAGAATGTGCAAACTGCGATTCAAAAAGCACAGTAGCATGTACCGTGGGATTCATTAAACACACTGCTGTGGTTTTAAGGGACAGTTATGGCGCACACAAAAGCCCATTGGGAGCCTGCAAAGCAGCGCAGTCCTCATGCAGCGAATGAGGGAAGAACGCTGCAGTGATTGCAGATCATGGAAAAATCATAAAGCAGCAGACGTTTTTACAGTCAGGAATAAACCAAATTTACAGCAATATTTCACCAAAACCAAAACACTGCTGGAAAGTTTTCAATCAAAATGATGTGATTAGAATGAAAAGTACAAGACATACGCGGTTATTTAACTATTCCTTTAGCAGGGCTTCAAAACACGTGAAAAGAAAAGGTTCTGGACGCTTGACAGAGCCCAAGCACGCTGTTCATAAGCGCAGTACTGATTCTGCTTACTCACAGTGGGTTTGGGTGGTTATGCTTGACTATGCGTGGATAGGCTTCTCTCCCCATGTCCACCCCACGCAGGCAGAAGGCATTGCTCACGGCTCCATCAGTGAAGAGGTTAAACAATGACAATATTCTAACCTAGTATAAACAATTATAAGATATGTCCTCTGAACCTGGAGTGATGAACCTCAACATGCAAGGCCGGATTCACCAAATGGTGCTGTGATGTTACCCTGCGGAGCAAGAAGACAGAAAGCACCCCTTGAATGCTGTAAGGTGTCTTCTAGCGCTGGAATGTGGAGTTAAGGCATAGCACCGTTTAGTAAATATGGCCCGTAATGTATAAACGTTTCGCCTTCAGGAGGTGGGGGAAAAAAAAGGACAGGCTACAATTAAACTACTCATTCTCTATGCTATAACTCAACCTCAAAGTACAGCAGCAACCTCAGCTCCCTATATCACACAAAACGGACCCAAACAATTCCGATGTGATATTTTGTTGGTTCTATTCCACGTCGCGCGCAGATTATTCAGACACAGATTGCTCTCCATTACCAACGCACACAGTGTCTGTTTTCTATGCGATGGCAGCAAACCGCATCTTACCTCCTCTTTGCATTCACACACATTCTGCCAGAGCCCTGCACTTTTCAAACCACTGTGACATGAAATGCCGTTTGACACATTTACCAGGATGTGATTGAAAGTAACCCGACCTCACACTAAAGACAGCTCACCAGACATTCATCTCATCACTGACAAGTGTACAAAAAAACAGTAAAAAAAAAAAAGGTAGTGCATTCCTACTTGTCAGCAATGTGGCAAATACATCCCCGAACATAAGCATGCAAATTATTCCCTCCCTCAAGATGTTCTCCTTTTGTTTCCCTTCAGCCAATCTATTGCGAACACATATAACACACAGATGTAGCACGTGAATGGTTAGAAGGCCCATCTGGCTATATCTTCTAACTCTAGAACTTGTACACTACTTAATCTATGGTATTGTTCCTATTTCAGGTGTCCTCAAACCTAACATCAGTGACCAAAAGCCACAGGAGGTTTTAATATATTTTCAAACAGATCTAATTAATTGTACGCAATTAGAGTATGACTACGTAAAAATGTAAAATAGTATCCGGTACAACAGTAGGAATTTGCCAGTTATGACGTGATCAAGCAACATACCTGGCTGAGAAGCTGTCCATGAAAAATGTTGTTGACCACATTCAGGACTTGTTTGATGAGTTTCTTTTGGGAGCTGGGAATCAGGGCGGGATACCTGGTACCAGTTGTCTCCAGTTCCTGTTGTACTTTGTCCAAAAGTTCACAGAGGAATTCCTGAGCATCTTGCTGGGCGTACCCACGGAAGGCTGGGATCAGCCTCCAAACTGAGTGAAGCATGGCAAAGGGGGATACCAGAGCCCACTTACCAGACCACATGACTTGGAAGAGGGTATGCAACTCATGGCATAGGGAAATGTGCTTTGAACTAGGCTCCTTGGGCTGAATAAGCTCCATGTTTCTACTATTTGATGCCCCACCACTAAGGCCAGATGACAAACTTGGTCGCCTTGCTAAAGACCTTTCAACTTTAGTGTGCGTTTGTTTTACATTAATAAGGTCCGTCGCTGGTGGGTGTTTGCTGGATGACCTGGTTTTTCCATTGGCTGCAGCTGCCAACAGTTCCTGAGTTTGATTGAGATCGAGCTGCAGAAAACATTCCCTGAAAACGTGCAAATGACTCAAGATCTGAAGTATGGAGTTCATATAGCAAGTGTTGCCCAGGTTTCTAAGTCCCGTTACCCCGGGGGTCATAGTGGGCCGCCTTTTTATTGGGGAATCACCTATTTTTTTCAAACGCACTTCATCCGAGGTAGATGCTGATGGTGTTTGTTTTGTGTTGGGGGCAAGTTTTTGGTTTGGTTTTTCCATGGTTGGCAATACCACTTTTGGGGCTGCGTGCGTTTGCTGTTGCAGGCGAAAACTCTTTCTCGGGGGAGTGCTTTCCATCTCTTCTTTCAATTTTCGCTTAAGCTGCTGCCGCCTTTTTCTCGCTACCTCCCTCTTCTGTTCGGTCTCCTCCCTCACGCGTTCCTCTTCAAACTTTTGCTTGCCCTTCGGTGTCAAAGCAAACCATGATCGAAAGACCTTGCCCATCAGAGCGTGCCTCCGGTGCCAAAGAGCGGTGAACATGCGGTCTTCATTTTGAAGAAGGGCTTGAGCACCACCGTGAGAAAGGTACGAGTCATCAGCAGTTCCCATGGACCGCACGGTCCTTCCACTACGTGTTGTGCAATCATAGTTTTGACTTTTGATTGCACTCAGCGTGCTGCGTAAGAGCTTAAGGTCACCAGTGGCATTGTCATTGAGGACATAATCGTCACAGAGGTAACAGAAGACATAGAGTTCATTCACCTCCAGTGCCACGGGATGTTTACTTTCCTGAAAGTGTCGCAGTGCATGCTCTTCAATATATCGACCACAAGCCACATGTGCACAGCTCAGGCAGGCCCACACGGACTCTGTAGTGTTGCAGTCCACGCAGTGCCACTTCTGAGGGTTCAGAATTGAGTGGTCCTGGGCGAGCCGTAAGCGGCCAACGTGTTTACATTTATCCATCTTCAGTTCCGGTGGTCAACTGTGCTGCACTTGGTTTGTACCATCTTGCACATACATTTTGACCTGCAAAATAAATATAATCAGTAGGATGTCAACTTGGCAGCCTATGTTTTATTGCACTATAAAGACTTTACATCTCGGCCCTCGGTTTAGATTTTAAGGATTAGGATTACACACAACTGGTGTAAAAAAATAAATAAAACACACACACATACATACGTGTGTGTGTGTGTGTAAACCAAATGTTAAATCTTAAACTCCTGTATACAGACATAAAAACATAGGCAGAAGGTACAGGTGGCTAAATCTTCTAGGAGACTACAAAATCATGTCCATCTATAGCAGAGTAATTACTGAAAACGTACTCTTATGCTGATGAATCAACACCCAAACCAAACCAGGAAATTAAAAGGAGCACTCGCTCCTAGGACAAAATGAACTGGTGGCAGAAGGTTGTGATATACGTTAAAAATAAACAAAAAGACATGTATAAGTATTGTAAAATATTTTTAAAATAAACACACACATTTAAGGTCTCCACAGTAACCAAACGCTTGGGACATTTTTACTATCTTTCCTAATCTCTTCTGTGATAAAACTGTTAGTACAATATTGTTCTCTCTCAGGATCTTTAACTAATGTTGCTGGCAGGAAAGATGAACATCTAGACTTCTTCCCCTTTGTTGCTTTGTTTGGCCAATGATGGCAGCAAAATTAGTTTAACGAGATCCTGAGAAAACAAAAACAGCAACAATTACAAGATCAGATTAAACTAAAACAGCGCTGACGAGAACAGAAGCCGACTCATTTTAAAACATGAACCAACATTAGTGAAACTTTTAATTTAGGTGGATTTAATATTTTTAAAGAAGCCGATTACATATATAAAAAGCCTGATGTTTGTATCCACTACGTGGAACTGCCCCTTTAAATGCTGTTTAATCATTTCTTAGTCTGGAGGCATTTCTAGAATAGAAACCAGGGTCACACACACACCTAACCTTTTTAAATCCATGCAGGTCTGCAGGGAAAACAAATGAGCTTAGCCCTCTGGGCCACTAGTGAATATGCTATGAAGCACACCTTTCCCTTGCTCAGAAAGATCTCAGAACCATACATTCTAATTAATACTGTGGGAATCTTCCCAGGTAACCGGAAAGCAGCTTCACAGCATACAAAAGAGAGGCCTTCGAAGTGTAAAGGAAGTAACGACCCTTGTGAAGGTTCTGCCAATTAAGTTTTCGTTTTGCCAATTACCATTGTCTTTTAGTCTGACTTTTTAGTTTGACATTTTCCCATGGAAAAAAAACCGCAGCCTGAAAATTTAAATGATTTGCAAAACTGTTACAAGCTACTTTATAAGCAAACATTTACACTTATAAAATTCAATGCAAACACTAAATACCGGTATATCAAACATGTCGACAAAGCAGCTCTCTAAAAAGGGGAAAAAAAAGGCAGACCGGGGTGAAATACACCACTAATCCTTCAGACTTCATCGCAACCTCAGGCACCATTTACAGCAGCAAATGTTCTAATTCAGGAAGGTTCTACTATACAAGAAATCTTCTGTTTTGTTTTAACGTGATTCGCTTCTTATGCAACACAGCTGCCTCGAATGCATGTAAGAATCCTCACCGTGCCCTGCTCCAATGTGCAGAAGAAGAAAGGGACTAAGAAGACTGGCAGCGATTATCCACATCAGCGACTACATTAGGGTTGGACAAGTAAAAATTGACTAACACTGGGGTGCGAGTGGAACAACATTTTGGAAGTCTTTCACTCATATTTTACAACACATTTGGTGTGTGGTGTCCAGTTTACAAGGCATATACAGGAGCGAAACAGTGGCATGCTCTGGCATTTTGCCGTTTTGTTATATTACGTATTAGCTGGGTAATTTATCTTGTGTATTTGTTCCACCAAACTAAAAACAGGCAAAAAAAAGAACGTTTCAGGACGGGTTTGTGAACTGACTGAATCAGTACGGTACAAATATTCATCAAGAGGGAAGTGAACATGAAATCTGAATTTTAAAAAAAAGGTAGCCGTCACATTTTTCCAATGCCTGGGTTTTATTCTTTTTTTGGGGGGAGGATTGCAAATGTTATATATTTTAAAGACAAAGGGAGACACAAGGTGTGTAAAAATCAACATTGTTTCAATGTTCTCCTCCGAGCAATATTTTAAGGTTCTGGGCCTATTTCCACGCTTCTCCTAACAGGTCACTATGCGGATGCAGTGGGACTTGGTAACGGGTGTGAATTAAGATAAAGGCGGGGGAGGGGAGACAGACTGTGATATTACTATTGATCTGGAAATCTTAAGATTTAGTCAACGCAGTAAAAAAAATAGCCAACATTTTCAAACATTTAGAGTGAGATGAGGGATTTCAACAGATTAAAACCCTTACTTAGTTGAGGTGCCCAGCAAAAACTCCTGCAGTACCCAGGATAAAATACGTACACATACATTTCTACTTCTTTCAACAAGACATATTTAAGAAATATTAAGGCATGTGGCAAACTGCTGAAATGCAATAGTATCATTACGTTTGAGTAATGTTTGTGTCCATTCAGCTGCGACCTAAAGAACACCCTAATGGACAATCATTTCTCATCATTAAACCGCTAACCTTATTAAGAAAAAGCAGCCACTGAGTGTGTTGACAGCCTTACTGCTTAAAATAAATGTTAGCCAACAAATGTGCACAATTTAAATACTCAAAAGGACACTGAAAATATTTTGTTGGTGCAAGGCTGGGACTGTGACAAGCACTGCAGGAGTGGGGTTATCATTAGCTTACCACCCAGACACCCAAATCAGTGCTGGGCATGGTTTTCCCCTTTTCTGATAAGGGCAGGTTTGGGAACAACACGCTGTAGAAGTTTGGTCACCATCAAAGTCTCAGATCACTTGATAGTGGCCAACGTCCTACAGGTCAGGGAAGGATAGCCTAGCACGAGGGGGCTCAGGGAGGAAGCCTTTTGTGTCAGTGCTCGCCGAACAAGAAGCCTGCCACATAGTCTGGTAGAGGGGTGCAAATGCTTGGCCACTAGTCATTACGCTCTTGCCAATAACCGCACATTATTGCAGTGAGGGGCACAGAGATGCTATAGCAGCCACTGGCACTTGCAGGCGGTCAGAGCGGCGGCTCACAGCCCGGCCTGGCTGCACCCGGGGCTCAGCGCAAGGTCACGAGGGAAGGAGAGCAGCGCGAGGACATGTCCCATTGTCCGGGCAGGTCACGTCACAATGAGGCACTCACCGCGCGGACGTGTGCTTCCCCGGGGAGCGCGAGGCCACCCGCGCGGATCCCGCACGCGACACGGGGGGGGAGGAGGACAAACAATAACAACAACAAGCAAAACAAAGTGGCTTTTTTCCGCTGAGCCCGTGCGGCTATCTCTCGACGAGGATGACGTCTGGGGACGGCCGCGGGTGATCCGGGGAGAGGAGGAGGAGGAAGCTTCGGCCGCCGGGGGGCTGGGCGGGGGCAGCAGAGTTGCGCAACCGGGCGGCTCGTTTCCCATTGGACCGCGGGGCAGAAGGAGGGCGGGGCTGGAGGGGAGGAGTGCGCCATCTTTGGTGCTGGCAAATGACCCCACGCGGTGGAGAGCGCAGGGATTTAAACTCGGAGCAGCACCGGGCATGTTATTATGCTGCATGTAACCATGAATGAGGACACACGGTGTCAATGGTCGAACTGCGATGATACAGGATTGGTGTACACAGCAGCGCTCCTTTTTGTGTGTACAGCCCCAGGGTGGTAATAATAATAGGTTTTTCTTGTATAGCTGACAGTGTATGCGGGGCTGTACAGATCATTTTTTTTGCAGACACAGTCCCTGTAAAGTTTACAATCTTTAGTTTTTGCTGCCTGAGGCACAGGGAGATAAAGTGACTTTTCCAAGGTCACAGGGAGCTGATTTGAACCAGGCTCTGCTGCTTCAGTGTCAGTGTTTTCAGACTGTGCCTTTACTCACTGAGCTGCTTCTCTTTTATGTGCATCCTCACGGTACCATTACTTTTTCGTTACACACTTAGGGGTAGGTGCACAGAAGTGCGTTACATTTTTAGCATTGCGTTAGTGCCATTTTCTGTATCGACAGCTGTAATGCGTATCCCCAAAGGCGCTTAGCGTTGCGATGTACTCGCAACCACATGAAAATTAGCCGATCCATCGTTTTTACCGAATGTTTTGATTACTTTCAAGTCATCATATTGTAATGAGCAGTTTACCCGTTGGCGCATTGGCAATAACGCTACGAGATTTAAGTGCTTCCAAAAGCTGGCGTTGCCTACAGCCAGACCCTGCTTATCATGGAGTTATTTCTGGGAATAGCTTAAAAGCAATGTGATGAGTATAGGACTTGACCCCCTCATTCCAAAAAGTTACACGTTATACAAACGTATATTAGGGATCATATAAATGTCTGAAAAACCTCAAACTATATTATGGTTTTTAGCGATTAAAGTGATATGTTTGTGTGAGCTAATATGGTATATACTGTAATGTAATACTGACTGTATTAAGTATGGGTGTACAGTAATGTATTATTTATTTATAAAATATTTTACCAGGAAGTACATTGAGAGTTACCTCTCGTTTTCAAGTATGTCATGGGCATAGAGTTAAAATGACAAATAATACATGGTTACAAATACAGTTACGTAAGAAAACAGGGTATACATTATATACAATACATTGCATGCACAGACAGATTTTTTTTTTTGTCGGGTACAGTACCACTTTTTTTTTTTTTTTTTAAAGGTACCTTTAACCACTGCACAACAATGGTGTGAGGGGTCTGCAGCAAAACAACATGTTTTAATTCATAGGAAGCAGCAGTGTTCAAAGTGTGATGGTACATGGGGGGAGGGGGAGGGGAGGCAGGGGTACAGAATACCACAGCAGTTTTATTATCATGGTTGCTTTTCAAAGAAAAGGGAATTTAGTTGCGAAATCCTCACCCTTACCTATTGTTACAGCTTATATTGTTAAATACAGTCCAAAAGAGCCTTGTTTGAAATTGAACACATGTAGATCTCTTTTTCAAGTAGCCATCCAAGCTGCCGGGTTTTTATTTTTTATTTCTTTTACATTTCCCCTTTAATATGTGCATCAATACAATCCACATAATAAGTAATTAGCTAAGTTGCCGATCGATTGGTGAATATTCGGCTTGGGGGTTCACTAAATGGCTGTCAGTGAAGCAGAAGAGGACCAAAGATGCAAAGTTCTGTGGGGAAGATCTAGGCAGTCACTAGATACAATTGGTGCACTGCTGGAGAGAGGGCAGGGCTCAAAGAGGGGTGTGCCAGAGACTGTTTCAGAAGAGGAAGGGGATGTGACTTTGTAAATTGTTGTTATAGAAACAAAAAATGCTTGTTACATTATTGTCAGTGTTGTTGTTTTTTTTTTTTTTTTTAAATGTTACAAGTATTTTCTTATAGTACAGAACTGCTTCACTGTATTAAAAAAAAACCACATAGGATATTGCTTGGTCTGCAGCTTTAAAATGTTGCATGATACAACTACTTTTTAAGCCACTGCAGTCACTGGGAAGCAATGAGTACATGTAAGGCCTGGGACATAGTGGTGTGAGCAAGGCTGAGCCGTGCTCACACTCGGCACTGAGCCCCTGCAGCCGCAATGAGAGCGGCTTTAGCAGGGGCTCGCGCACACGCCCGCACGCTTGGGGAAGCGTGTGTCTCAAGATGTTTTCAAATTTGGCGCTCGCCGGAGCGCAGGGCCGGTCACGTAAGCGGTTCGCCCAATGAGGGCGAACCAGCTCTGTGACGTCACTGGCCCGTCCCCAGACCCCTGTGTAAGGCCAGGGAAAGCACCGCTTTCCCTGAGCCTCAGCGCGCCTCCGCCCGGATAAAATCACTATGTCCCAGGCCTAATGCTCAAATGTTCTTTTTGTAATGCAGGCTCCACAGGCTTTTTGCATGTCCACAGATCTAGGCCCATATTTACTCGGCGGTGCTATTCCAGCACCAGAAGATACACATTCACTTAATAGCACCACTTTGTACTTATGGGCCTCAGTGCTTCATGAATGTATATATCTGTCAACTAACTTCCTAATTGAGAGCTGCCCAGTGTTTTTTTGTTGTTGTTTTTTTTAATTGTAATATTTTGAAAACTTGTTCTTCACTTTTATGGTTTAATTTAATATACCCCGACGCAGCCGATCGCAGAAAACACGTTACTAAGGGGTTTTCCGACAATCAGTTTGGCACATATTGAATGAGCCTCTTTAGAGAGGCGGTACGACATACGTTTTGGATAGATGTGTGCTTGGTTATTGTCAGTGGGTGTTTCCTTTTTGAGATTTACAAATCAAAGTGGGTTTTATCCCTCACAATGTTTAAAAAAAAAAAAATGAGTGGTTATCTCAAAAATAAGTCTGGATAGGAGTAACGCCAAGGCATAAATATGGTCATGTTTTTTAAGATGGCTGCTTTTTTCCTGAAATAACAAGATATTAACCCTATGCTAATGAGCTCAATTCTGCCCGTTTGCTTTTACTCAGGGAAAATCACATCTGTTCCTGTTTTAGGTAACGTCCTGTTATTTTCCCTTATTTAAAGCAGCAGAACTGGTGACACTTTTTTTTTTTTTTTTTTTTTTTTTTTTTTAAAATAGGTTTGAACCAGGGGGTCTCCGGAGCTGAACCGCGCTAATTTTAACTCCGGGGACCCCCTGCTTCCCGAGATACTTACTTCAGAAAGGGGTGCTGGTATCTCTTTGCATTTTAAATGTCCCACCTCATGTGGGCCAATAGGAAAGCCACGAGGGATGATGTCATGGCTTCCTATTGGCCCGTGGGACATTTAAGCCGCCATTTCGATAACGCCAACTATCCCAGCCAGAGTTGGTGTCGGTACCACTTCCGAGGTAAGTATGTCGGGAATGTAAGGAGAGGTACCTGCTCGAACCTATTCAGCTGGTTGCGCTCACTGTCACATCTGGTGATGTCAGAATGACCCAACGCATTTCATCCACTGTGGACTTCTTCGGAGGCAATGAACGCGACCAGCTCACAGTTCGGGCAGCGTGAGGATTTCCTCAACGCACCGGCATTGGCTCTATATTGAGACCGATGGAGGGTATTAACCACCCTACGTCTGATTGACACCAGCACTGTTTGGCACTTCCGTTTGCACTACCCACATATCTACTCTCTTGTAGATATTATATGTTATCGCCTATTTTACACTCCAATACATACAGACCTCTCTTCCGTACGGTTCACTGCTCACTATTGGTATTTACTTTGGGAGTTCATAGCTCACGTCCTGAGGGACCTTTTCTTTGTATAGTACAGCACACAAGATTTTGCTAAGCACATTACACAGCATCCAGGGGACCAAGGTGGTCCCACAGTATTATCAGAGGTTGCCTCCGGCTGAGAAATGCTCATGTCTCTTTTTCTAACATTTCAGGGGGGGGGGGGGGTTTCTGTATCGTTTTAGATGTATATTCATTGACTGAAGAACCTCTTAATAAAACTTAACAGAGTGCATAAATAGGGATCCTTTGTATATACGTATGGTTAAGTATTTCGGGACGCAGGGGGTCCCCGGAGCTGAAATTAACGCGGTTCAGCTCCCGAGACCCCCAGCTTCAAACATATTAATAAATAAAAAAAACACAAAGTGTTACCAGTTCTGCTGAATTTAACACAGTTTAGTAATCTGAGCCTACGTGTAAATGAAAAAGAAAAGCAGAACTATTCAGTATTACCACTCACCGTACTATTTGAACTGTAGCCATTTGTACTATCATATGGTTTTACTGATCCCTTCATAATTATTAGTCTAATGGGATGCTGTAATTGCTCCCCTGGCTTGTAATAGAGACACTTAAAAAAACACTGCAGTATTTGTAACGCCTGCTTTGTTCTGCAACGGCTGAAAGTCACTCGGCAGCGGGAGTAAAATAGCATTATTGAAGTCTCACTCTGCGATGTGGACTGAAATGTGGTTCTCTGCCAGCTCACTACATAATGAGACACGATGCAGTGAGAGGCAGCTCTATACCATACAAATCATAGGAGGATGTATAGAACAGGATGGTGAACACTCTATATGTGCTGCAATCTTTAACATAAACAGCCACTCGTGTTATGATGGATATAAAAAAAAAAAAAAAAAATCACCATTTTTTGTATGTTCTTTATTGCATTTGTTACATGACTGTGTGTTGGTCCCATTATTGTACAATAAGGCCCTAAATCGCACAAGTTGCCGCACAAATCGCTCACGTTTGTAACCCACGGCTCCATTTGTTTGAATGGAGCCACTGCAAATCATAAAACATGTGGCAGTAACACGTTGTTGTGCGATAGGGGGGGTGAAGTAACACGTTGTGCGATAGGGGGGGGGCAGTAACACGTTGTGTGATAGGGGGGGCAGTAATACGTTGTGCGATAGGGGGTGCAGTAACACGTGCGATAGGGGGTGCAGTAACACGTTGTGCGATAGGGGGGTGAAGTAACACGTTGTGCGATAGGGGGGTGAAGTAACACGTTGTGCGATAGGGGGGGGGGCAGTAACACGTTGTGTGATGGGGGGGCAGTAATACGTTGTGCGATAGGGGGTGCAGTAACACGTGCGATAGGGGGTGCAGTAACACGTTGTGCGATAGGGGGTGCAGTAACACGTTGTGCGATAGGGGGGGCAGTAACACGTTGTGCGATAGGGGGTGCAGTAACACGTTGTGCGATAGGGGGGTGCAGTAACACGTTGTGCGATAGTGGGGTGCAGTAACACGTTGTGCGATAGGGGGGTGCAGTAACACGTTGTGGGATAGGGGGTGCAGTAACACATTGTGCGATAGGGGGGTGCAGTAACACATTGTGCGATAGGGGGGTGCAGTAACACGTTGTGCGATAGGGGGGTGCAGTAACACGTTGTGCGATAGAGGGGTGCAGTAACACGTTGTGGGATAGGGGGTGCAGTAACACATTGTGCGATAGGGGGGTGCAGTAACACGTTGTGGGATAGGGGGTGCAGTAACACGTTGTGGGATAGGGGGTGCAGTAACACATAGTGCGATAGGGGGGGCAGTAACACATTGTGCGATAGGGGGGTGCAGTAACATATGTGTATGTTCAAATATAAAGCTTTTGTTCAGGTTTTGTAAGGGATCGGGGGACACGCGCCTCTCAGCGGGTCCCCGTCACCTCAGCTCCCAGTGCGGCTGTCAGCTCCGGTTCCCCGCGGCTCCTTACCTCTCCTGCCCCCACGCCGTGCCGCTCCTCCGCGGCGCACGTTGCATCCACCCGCACGCGGCCGTGGAGCGCGCATGGCAAGCTTACAGTGCGCGCGCACCCGATCCTCTTACTCGTCCTCCCATGCCGCTGGCTCCGCCCCCCATCGGCTGCAGGCGATTTCAACTACTCACCTCTCTGAATCCCACCCTGCTCACCTGGACCTATCCCTGGGATCTCTCAGACAGGCCTCTGCTCCACCCCTTGCTACCATTGGTCCTCCTGCATTTATAACCCCTGTCTGCCCTCTCCTTCCTCGCTCTGCATAGTTCTCCTGTGACTCCTGTGTGCAGCTTTCTATGCCAAGCTCTGTTCTCTGTTACAGCTCTTGTTCCTGCCTCTGCCCCTGTTGGATACCTTTGAATTTGATCTCGGCTCTTGTTTGACTACGTGTACCTCGCAACCCCTGGACTCGGCTTTGGACCTCACTACGCTGCTTTCTCCTGCCCCTTACCCATGGCTCTTGGATATTGACCCTCTGTCTTCTGGAACCCCGGACTCAGCAAGTGTCACGTTAACCCTTTCTCACCAGGCCCGGCAACGCACCTTACCACACTCCGGGCACTCTGTTTTAGGGGATGTGGCTGGCTGGGGTCCATGTTCCTCATCTGGTGGACTTGCCCTCAGATGACCAATATGTGGCATCATGTCAATCTACTGGTGAACATCCCCTTGGGAAGCGCTTCTTAGCAGACCAATAGCGGATAGCAAGAATTGATAGCACAGATCTTAGGCACGTTCTATAGTGCCGGGCGCGTGCTGCGCCGTGCGCGGGCGCGGAATTTTAGTTGGCTGACGTCAGTCAGCCTTTCTATACAAGTGCCGCGTGCGCGCGTACGGCAGGGAGAGGGGAGCCGACAGACAGCGGTGAAGATGAGGAAAATCATATTTTCGTGCCACTGCCTGCGCTCAAATGTGCGTGCGTACGTGCGTGTGTCAAGGATTGCAAAACAAAACAAAAATATTTATTAAACTTTTTTTTTTTCTTTAAAAAAAATCTTATTTAGGACTTACTTTCACTCACACAACCCATGCACACACATATACTCACACATACTCACACACACATACACATTACCTGCAGCTCCCGGCTCTATAGACAGGAAAAGCATGCGGCACTTGCACGTGCGTTCGCATAGGAACGCACGGCTGCATGCTGTATATAACATACAGCATATTTATCATAATGTCCATGATAAAGTTGACCATCTTCCTTAACGATAGAATGGAAAAGTTCATCACAACATGGGACCCATGGCTGAACAGAATAGGTCCGGCGGGAGGGGTGGGGGGTTTGAGAGCGGACAAATCGCTTCTGACAATATAGCCGGGTCATGGTCTTGGATGTATGCTCAAAAATCTATACAATACAATGTTTAAAACCATCTAAAGGTATGATGAATGGATGTACGTATACTCCCTCAAATGCTTACCCACGCCCTCCCTATCACCCCTTATCCTCCCTTTCATTTGTGTATTAATTTGTAAAAAAACTAAATAAAAGATAGTTGGAAAAAAAAAGTGCTTTTCGGTGTCAACTGCACTTTCAATAGCTAAGCACCCAAGATATTATCAGGAGCAGAGAGTCTGAGTGCCACAACAACTTGCTGCGCGGCCAACCAGTTGGACCATGTCTGCATATAGCAGTTTAATACCTCAAAAATAGGGGCGCAAAGAAATAGCATAAAATCCTTCATGTATTATAAAATGAAAAACATTGAATAAGATTACTCATAAATGTAAAAAAAAAGTTATAAGCGCCTGGTTGGTGGAGTAAAGGACTTGCTTCCTGAGGAGATGGGCACATCTGGTGACACAGTCGCCAAGGACGCCATCCCACGAGACCAGTCGCAGTGAGGGACGCAGCGGACTACAACCCAGGGGTCGTCCACACAGCTTGAGGTCCGTAACAGCAGTGGATTTCCCAAGCTGCGAACCTATCCAGTCTCCGTCAATCGGGGGCAGTAGGGCTACGCTTATAGTGCCGGCGACGGTGACGTCAGGCTGCGGTTGCTGGAAAAATCTAATTGAGATGACTTCCAGCGATCGCGACCAAGCCGTCGCGTCGTGCTTATCATACGCGCACGTGACGGCGGCGATGCATTTGTTTTGACGCAATGTCGCGTCGCTGTCGCCGGCACTATAAGCGCAGCCTAAGGAGGACGCAACCAGCGGCTGGGTCCATGTTGGAGTGTTTACTCCACCAACCAGGCGACTATAACTTGTTTGTTTTTTTTAATTTGTGAGTGCAATGTTTTTAGTTTTATACTGTAATATGTAAAGGATTTTATGCTATATTTTTGAGTGGTTATCCTGACGTTTGGGGCAGCAGAAGTGGCACCCTATTTAACTCTATATCAGCAATTCTGACTAATTGTGAAAATTATACTCCATCAGCTCACCCATCATTCT
This sequence comes from Ascaphus truei, assembly GCF_040206685.1. Taxonomy (NCBI): domain Eukaryota; kingdom Metazoa; phylum Chordata; class Amphibia; order Anura; family Ascaphidae; genus Ascaphus; species Ascaphus truei. The sequence goes on along the minus strand of NC_134487.1, from coordinate 103,908,568 downwards.
AAATATTTTGTATTGCTTATGTTATGTATATATCTGGCACCAGCAGGTATACATTTCTATCAGTGCTTTGTTCATTATTTTTATTTTTTGTTGATTTTATATAAACAAATATCCCTATCCCTATATCTAAAGGTGATCTAAAATTATCCAATAGCTTTTAACTTGAAGGTTGGATTTTCAGATAGGAATATTGCGTTTAGATAGGCATAGTGCGTCCATCTCAGAAAGTTTAACGTCCCTACAGATCTCTCATCACACATTGTGAAGGTAGAGGCTCAAATCTTGTGTGTGTGTGTGTGTGTGTGTGTGTATATATATATATATGTAAATATATATATATTTCAATACACATTTGTATTTTAACTTGGTGTAAGATACACCATGCTGAGCCCACCTTATTTTTTGTATTGTCCATATAGCAGTTTAAACCTATCATGATTTGAACATTTATTGTGTAATAAATTGTTGTGTGGTATTCTGCAGTGAATGATCAATCGAAATACAGATACATATTATACTTAATTTTTTACTTTTTCCATACACTACATACACCTACATTGATGTCAGATGATTGTGAATAATGATATACTAAATGACTTGCCTAGGCGCCACAGCTGTCTAATAAATTATAAAGTATAATTCAGTGAATAAAATGATGTTACCCGACAGGGTACTTCTCAAACCTTCCAGGGAAATATGCTCGGATTTCCCACAAGTACAGTCGTGATTGGTTGTGGAAAGTGAGCGACCCAGTCAGGAAAAACACATGTGAATAAAAAACATATATAAAAAACAAATTAATGTGCAGTATTGTGATTCATTACTAAATAAATGTGCAAAGATCTTGGCTCTAAGGGAGAACCTACTTACAACACAGTGAAGGGTAAGTTAGCTTATTTCAGATACTTATAGACGATGAAATGATTTGTGAGGTTTTCTTTGTGTAGGACTTTTTCTCCCCTCTTGAACTTCCCTTCAGAGGGTTACTCCAGGAAAGGTGTAGCTCAATTTCCCATGGTATGCATGTAAGAGAGGAGCAGAAAAAACGGCCAATAGTATAGGTTGCAGAGAACAAAGTTTTATAGGCAATGAGATCGTAGGACATGTACTCACATTCAGTACACTGATATCATGCACATAAAGGTTTCTTTTGCGCTGTGTGCGCCCGCTGTGATGTCTCCCTGTCCTCCTCTGTTCTTAGTGCTGCCGTCGCCAATGGCGTCTGACGTCACTTCCGGATGGTATCTGGTCGCATCCGTTGGTAGTGGACTGCGAGGCGCCGAACGGGGAATCACTGGGGAGTGCAGACGTCTAGGGTCTTTTGGTCTTCGCTTACAGTCAGCTGCAGCTTTGACTGGATAAGCTCTGGATCAGGCTCTACGCGTTTCGCTGCGTCATACAGCTTCGTGACGAAGCTGTATGACGCAGCGAAACGCGTAGAGCCTGATCCAGAGCTTATCCAGTCAAAGCTGCAGCTGACTGTAAGCGAAGACCAAAAGACCCTAGACGTCTGCACTCCCCAGTGATTCCCCGTTCGGCGCCTCGCAGTCCACTACCAACGGATGCGACCAGATACCATCCGGAAGTGACGTCAGACGCCATTGGCGACGGCAGCACTAAGAACAGAGGAGGACAGGGAGACATCACAGCGGGCGCACACAGCGCAAAAGAAACCTTTATGTGCATGATATCAGTGTACTGAATGTGAGTACATGTCCTACGATCTCATTGCCTATAAAACTTTGTTCTCTGCAACCTATACTATTGGCCGTTTTTTCTGCTCCTCTCTTACATGCATACCATGGGAAATTGAGCTACACCTTTCCTGGAGTAACCCTCTGAAGGGAAGTTCAAGAGGGGAGAAAAAGTCCTACACAAAGAAAACCTCACAAATCATTTCATCGTCTATAAGTATCTGAAATAAGCTAACTTACCCTTCACTGTGTTGTAAGTAGGTTCTCCCTTAGAGCCAAGATCTTTGCACATTTATTTAGTAATGAATCACAATACTGCACATTAATTTGTTTTTTATATATGTTTTTTATTCACATGTGTTTTTCCTGACTGGGTCGCTCACTTTCCACAACCAATCACGATTGTGAATAATGAGCCTGTTATAGACATTGAAGGATTCTTGTCACATGATGGACTGTAGCACATGTAGGGCCATATTTACTACGTGGTGCTAAACAATAAGGCACCCTATGACCCATTCACATCATAAAACTACTGACTAGCGTATACTACACAAGAAGACTACGTACAGAAAAGGGCGTGCTATTTTCCTGCACTTTGAAATGCAGTGAATGTATGCTGAGGTGCCTTATGGCTTGGCTGTGCTTAGTATTTATTTATTTATAAAATATTTTACCAGGAAGTAATACATTGAGAGTTACCTCTCGTTTTCAAGTATGTCCTGGGCACAGAGTTAAGACAAATAATACATGGTTACAAATACAGTTACATAAATGAACAGGGTATACATTATATACAAGACATTGCGTGCACAGTTAAAGAAGATATATATTATGGGCGTATGAAACAGTTACAGACCAGATTAAAATGTGAGACAGCCTTAGTTTTGAAAGAATTTAAACTGGTGGAGGATGTGAGAGTCTCCGGTAGGTTGTTCCAGTTTTGGGGTGCACGGTAAGCCTTTGGTCCCGCTGCGTCCGGCGGCGCGGGCGGCCGCGCTACGCACCATCTGATGTTATTTTCCCGAGCAGGTCCCGGTCCCCCCTCGCTGCACAGCTCACTACACGCTGTGACGCGTGAGCCGCCAGGGGATTCAAGAGAATTGTAATCCCAAGCTGCGACGCGTCACGTGGTGTGGCTGTGAGCCAATGAGGAGGGGAGGCTTCGGGGAGCGGGGAGGAGAGGGGAGCGGGGAGGAGAGGGTGGGGGGAAAGCAGCGATTTTAAATAAACTCTGCAGCACCAAGGGAGCCCCCCCTGCTCCCTCCCACAGACTCCTCTTCGCCACGGGAGGTGTGTGTGTGTGCCTGAGTGCGTGAGTGCCTGTCTGTGTGTGTGCCTGAGTGCGTGAGTGCCTGTCTGTGTGTGTGAGGGGCTGAACGGCTGAGGAGTTGAGGGGCTGAACGGCTGAGGGGCTCAGCGGTTGATGGGCTGAACGGCTGAGGGGTTCAGCAGTTGAGGTGTGAGGGGCTGAACGGCTGAGGGGCTCAGTGATTGAGGGGTTGAGGAGTTGAGGGGCTGAACGGCTGAGGGGCGGTCCCGCCCCCTCACGTCATGGCCACGCCCCCCACGTCATGACCACGCCCCCCACGCCGGAAAAGTTTCCTGCAGAACGCAGATCGCGGTGCAGTGAGTTGCACGCGCCGCCGGCAAGCAAGACAGCCGTGCGGACGCGTGCAATGGGCCCTTAGCCTAAGAGAAGGAGGAGCGGCCGGATACTTTGTTGAGCCTTGGAACCATGAATAGTCTTTTGGAGTCTGATCTCAGATGATAAGTGCTGTATGTGGTAGGGGTGAGGAGCTTGTTCAGGTAGCTGGGTAGCTTGCCCAGAAAGAATTTGAAGGCAAGACAGGAAAGGTGAACTTTGCGCCTAGACTCGAGTGATGACCAATCTAGTTCTTTGAGCATTTCGCAATGATGTGTGTTGTAGTTGCATTGGAGAACAAAACGACAAATTGAATTGTAGAGGGTGTCAAGTTTGCAAAGGTGGGTTTGGGGTGCCGAGCCATATACTATGTCTCCATAGTCCATAATTGGCATTAGCATCTGCTGTGCAATACGCTTTCTGACCAGCAGGCTTAGGGAGGAGTTGTTCCTGTAAAGTACACCTAGTTTGGCATAGGTTTTGGATGTCAGGGCATCAATGTGCATTCCGAATGTTAAGTGGGAGTCAAACCATAAGCCCAGGTATTTAAAACTAGTAACAAGAGTTAGGGTGGTGTTAGCGTTGGTTCTGATCTGGAGCTCAGTCACCGGAAGCTTTAAAAATGTAGTCTTGGTCCCAAATACCATTGTTACAGTCTTGTCAGTGTTTAAAAACAGTTTGTTTTGGGAAATCCAGTTTTCGAGTCTCAAAAAGTCAGTCTGAAGTATGTGTTCAAGGTCGGGGAGGCTATGGCTATGTGCATATAAGATTGTGTCATCTGCATACATGTGTATTGAAGCTTCCTTACAAGCTGTGGGAAGATCATTGATTAACACTGAGAAGAGTAGGGGCCCCAGAATCCTGTAATCTCTCATTCTGAAAACAGGCACACTATAGGCAGCGAAACAGGACCAAGCTGCAAAATGCACACCGCGACCTTTAGCACAACCTTTTAGCACTGCCGCTGCTCACGTAATTACTTGCAAAAACTCTAGAGGAGACCTGCATTCAAAAATGCCACACGCGCTGCAGCTAGTGTGTAGGTGTAAAGCTGAAATGCTGATTGAGCCTGTGGTGTAACAAGACTGTCTGCCTTAAGGTGGAAGCGAGATCGTTTCACTCACATTAGTTATCTTTAGACTGCTAACATGGAAGGGCACTAGTTTTATTGATTTTTCCTCATGGCAACATTAGAAAGAAAACATAGCTAAACTGTACCTAGAATTTTTTATATTCGTGTTGGGTAGGATGATAGTTTTATTGCGATGACTCAAGCAGTAAAATCTCACACGGCTCTCTGTTTCTGCAATACAAACTATATGACAAAGAAAGGTTATGCATTATTTTCGTCACACTGCTCCATATACATATTGTAAATTGTGCTGGAATGTCTTCAGTCTTTTCTCCCATATGTAGTGTATACTGGGAAGTAGATGTACAGTACAGCTAGGGTTGCCAGGTGGCTTCTCCAAAAATACTGGGCTCAATGGTGAAAGGTGCGTCAGGTCACTATGTCCAGGAAGGAAAATACCAGACACATACATGTCCAGTATTACAGTACCTCTCATTTTTTTTTTACTGGACAGAGTATCCAAATACAGGACAGTCCGGTTCAATACCGGACACCTGGCAACCCTATGCACAGCACTGCAGGTATTACAAAGGAGATACAGTAAGGTTGTGAGTGGGGTTGTTAAGGGCTTCCATCTGTACAGATGTATTATCACTCTCTCCACTATACTGCATGTTGATTCACAAATGAAACCTGGCCGAATACATTGCTAATGCGTTGGGGAGAATTCGCTAAGACAGTACTGCCCATGTAGTGTTTGGATTACAGAAGAGATTTCACCAACAAAGTACGGTCTATGCAATGTTTGGACTGCAGATGTGACCCTAATTCGCAGCTGGCATTAAAATACAGTCTCCAGATTATTCTTAAATGTTCTAATGAGCTGTCGCTGTTTCTTTTTACAGTTGGAAGACCAGATACTGATTGAGGAAGAATTCAAAGTGCATTCCCATATAAGAAAAAACAGAACTGATGACAGTGACTTTAAAAAAAATATATATATATATATATATTGTTTTCCTTTTGTTTGTTTAGATTGCAAGCATTATATATTGGTTTGCGCCTTTTTGTTTATTTTATATATATATATATATATATATATATATATATATATATATATATATATATATATATATATATATATACACAGTGTTCGACAAATCACCCAAAAATCTACTCGCCCAACCGAAAAAATCTACTCGCCACCTAGTCCCGCCCCCAACCCCGCCCCTAGTCCCGCCCCCAACCCCGCTTTAAAATAAAATATATAAATAAAATACATTTAATAAATTCCTAGTCAGAACAACATTCGTTTTTGACATAAATGTATTTATTGTATTACATTATACTACAATTAGTCCTTGTTACATGTGTGTGTGTAAATGTCGGATCTAGAAATAAAAGCCAGGTGTGAATGACTAGTTTCCTGAACCCCTTAACCAATGTCTGGATGTCCCCGCTTCACAATATCTAAAGCAGCAATCCCACCTGGGATCTTACCTGATCCGCAGTCCCTCAATGTCCAGGTACGCTCATTCCCGCAATGTTATACATTGGGGAGGTGTTCATTACCTGTCTTCTGGGTTAGGGGGGGTTCCGATGTCTTCCGTGTGAAGCTTGAGCCAGATCTGGAAGAAAGCAGTATAGGGTAGTTAAGATTTCGGTGTAGTATAGGGCAGTTAAGATATATAGGGTAAATAAGAGATCCAGAGTGTGAGTGACAGAGAGAGAGAGTGTGGGAGTGACAGAGAGAGAGAGTGTGGGGGAGAGAGAGAGAGAGAGTGTGGGGAAGAGGGAGAGAGCGTGTTGGGGAGAGGGAGAGAGAGTGTTGGGGAGAGAGGGAGAGAGAGTGTGGGGGAGAGAGGGAGAGAGAGTGTGGGGGAGAGAGGGAGAGAGAGTGTGGGGGAGAGAGGGAGAGAGAGTGTGGGGGAGAGAGGGAGAGAGAGTGTGGGGGAGAGAGGGAGAGAGAGTGTGGGGGAGAGAGGGAGAGAGAGTGGGGGGAGAGAGGGAGAGAGAGTGTGGGGGAGAGAGAGAGAGAGTGTGGGGGAGAGAGAGAGAGAGTGTGGGGGAGAGAGAGAGAGAGAGTGTGGGGGAGAGAGAGAGAGAGTGGGGGAGAGAGAGAGAGAGTCTGGGGGAGAGAGAGAGTGTGGGGGAGAGAGAGAGTGTGGGGGAGAGAGTGTGGGGGAGAGAGTGTGGGGGAGAGAGGGAGAGAGAGTGTGGGGGAGAGAGTGTGGGGGAGAGAGGGAGAGAGAGTGTGGGGGAGAGAGGGAGAGAGAGTGTGGGGGAGAGAGAGTGTGGGGGAGAGAGAGAGTGTGGCGGAGAGAGGGAGAGAGAGTGTGGGGGAGATAGAGAGAGTGTGGGGGGGGGAGAGAGAGTGTGGGGGGGAGAGAGAGAGAGTGGGGAGGAGAGAGAGAGTGTGGGGGAGAGAGAGAGTGTGTGGGGGAGAGAGAGTGTGTGGGGGAGAGAGGGAGAGAGAGTGTGGGGGAGAGAGGGAGAGAGAGTGTTGGGGAAAGAGAGAGTGTGGGGGGGAGAGAGAGAGTGGGGGGGAGAGAGAGAGAGAGAGTGTGGGGGAGAGAGAGAGAGTGTGGGGGGGAGAGAGAGAGTGTGGGGGGGAGAGAGAGAGTGTGGGGGGGAGAGAGAGAGAGTGGGGGGGAGAGAGAGTGTGGGGAGAGAGAGAGTGTGTGGGGGAGAGAGAGTGTGTGGGGGAGAGAGGGAGAGAGAGTGTGGGGGAGAGAGGGAGAGAGAGTGTTGGGAAAGAGAGAGTGTGGGGGGGAGAGAGAGAGAGAGTGGGGGGGAGAGAGAGAGAGAGAGTGGGGGGGAGAGAGAGAGAGAGAGAGAGTGTGGGGGAGAGAGAGAGAGAGAGTGTGGGGGAGAGAGAGAGAGTGTGTGGGAGAGAGAGAGTGTGGGGGGGAGAGAGAGCATGTCTGGGGGAGAGAGAGCGTGTGGGGGGGAGAGAGAGAGTGTGGGGGGGAGAGAGAGAGTGTGGGGGGAGAGAGAGAGTGTGGGGGGGAGAGAGAGAGTGTGGGGGGGGAGAGAGAGAGTGTGGGGGGGAGAGAGAGTGTGGGGGAGACAGAGGAGAGAAACGGTGGGTGACACACACAGAGGGTGGGTGATACACAGAGAGAGAGGCTGGGTGAGTGACTGGCTGGTTGAGTGGTTTGCTGGGTGAGTGGCTGGGTGGGGCAGGGGTGACTGGGTGGGTGAGTGACTGACACTGACTGGGGGTGGGGGATGACTGACACTGACTGGGGGGTGGGGGATGACTGACACTGACTGGGGGTGGGGGGGTGACTGACACTGACTGGGGGTGGGGGGGTGACTGACACTGACTGGGGGTGGGGGGGGTGACTGACACTGACTGGGGGTGGGGGGGTGACCGACACTGACAGGGGGTGGGGGGGTGACTGACACTGACTGGGGGTGGGGGGGTGACTGACACTGACTGGGGGTGGGGGGGTGACTGACACTGACAGGGGTTGGGGGGGTGACTGACACTGACTGGGGTTGGGGGGGTGACTGACACTGACTGGGGTTGGGGGGGTGACTGACACTGACTGGGGGTGGGGGGGGGGTGACTGACACTGACTGGGGGTGGGGGGGTGACTGACACTGACTGGGGGTGGGGGGGGTGACTGACACTGACTGGGGGTGGGGGGGTGACTGACACTGACTGGGGGTGGGGGGTGACTGACACTGACTGGGGGTGGGGGGTGACTGACACTGACTGGGGGTGGGGGGTGACTGACACTGACTGGGGGTGGGGGGTGACTGACACTGACTGGGGGTGGGGGGTGACTGACACTGACTGGGGTTGGGGGGTGGCTGACACTGACTGGGGGGTGACTGACAGGGGGGGGGGTGACTGACTGACTGGGGGAAGGTTACTGACTGGGGGGGGTTACTAACAGGGGGGGTGACTGACTGGGGGGGGGTTACTGACTGGGGGGGGGTTACTGACTGGGGGGGGACCTCTGGTGTCACACACATACTCCCATACACACATACATTCATTCACACACACACACATTCTCCCACACACATACACATTCTCACACACACACAGGGGAGGAAAGGCCGCGACCAGCACCACGCAAATCCCCCACCCACCCGCGCCCATCTCCCGCTCGTGTGGGGGGCAGGCCGACATCCCCCCCCCCCCAATCAGCAGGGTGGGTGGGAGGCACGTGGCGAGGTATCCCCCACTGGGCGCCCCAGGTGACAGTCAGCCCCGCCGTGGCCGCCACTGCCCTGCTCCCCTCGCTGGCATGTCACAGTGCCTGGCCAAGCTGCAGGCTGCATCTTCCCCCCCCAGCCCGCGGCGGCATGATGCTCGTGGCGGGGGGGGGGGGGGGGGGCAGGCCGACATCCCCCCACCTCATGCGGCGGCTGCGCCATCATGAAGGTAGGGGACGCATGGGAGGCACGTGGTGAGGGCCGAGCCCCCCCCCGCAAGCCAACCGGGCTGCAGCAGCGGGGACCTCCCGCCCCTGACATCGATCGGTGGATCGAGGGGAAGGGGACAGGAGGAGGGGAAGGGGACAGGAGCAGGAAGAGGGGAAGG